>NC_082704.1:38369925-38498774 GCF_949987515.2 Delphinus delphis | reverse complement strand
AAGCAGAATTCTTTGATCTCTTTGGACTGTGATTAACACCTGTGGATTTAGAGACACCCCTCCCAGCAGGTAGTATAAAAAGGGCACAGGGCCAATACACCCAACCATCACTAGTCCCGTTTGGTAAGACTGATTAAATACTCTGGTCTAGAATTTAAGTATTTTGCCATTATGGACTATTCTGTAAAATCTAATTGATGTCTCTGCTTACCTTTCTAGACCTAAGGTAGCTTCTGCGTCTTTCTTGGCCTGCTGGACACAGTCCAAGTTCCTTCTAGTCAGCCACATTTCAGCTCTGTTCATTCCCTGGAGAACGTTTTAAGGATGCGAGGAGATTTTGAATATCCAGGAATGAGAGGGATGATGAATGCAGTAAGGACCCTGAGAAGGCAGAAGGGAATGGAATCCAGAGCCCAGGAGGGAGGACTAAAAAGAGTAGAGACATTGCTTTCATTATGACAGTAGGAAGGAGAAAAATTTGAGGGCAGACACAGATTAGGCTAGTTTCAGTGACTGGAAGTTGAAGTGGCTTCCCTTTTGTAAGTTAAAGTGGAGGTAAGGTCAGTCGGCTGAGAGAGAGGGGGAAATGGAAGAATAGAGCTTGAGAAAGTAGATAAAATTTGGAATAGACACTGCTTGCACAGTCTCTTTCCCTAAACCAGTTGTTTCTATCAGCAGGGGCTAGACCAGCAACACTGAAACTGTTCTGCCTTGCAGTGACCATATTAAAAAGCCTGCAAACTTCATCTGTAAACTACTTTAATGAGCAGCTCTCTGCATCCTTTTTTATCATATAATAATATGGGTTGGTGCCATTACAAACTGTGTCTAGCCTTAGTTGAGCTCTCAATGTCACCCAACAATCCATCATTTGGCTCTTGATCTGCTTCTTCTGCCATTATATGGTCTTCCACACTCAAGAAATACGTTAGGTGGTAATATTTGGTCTTGAAGGTCTGCGATGAGATGATTCTTTTGCTTGGAAGGCATGGCAGGGACCTAGCTTACGTGACCATTGACTATGCTTTAATGCTAATTGGCAAAAAGGCATGACTCTTTCTGGACTTTCTTGAATATAATCTGAGGGAATATAGTCTTGAGCCCCATGTGAAGAAAGTCTCCCTAGTCTGGATTTCCTTGTCCCGTGTGTGTGTGTGCGTGTGTGCGTGTGTGTGTGTGTGTGTGTGTGTGTGTGTGTTTCTGTAGTATTCCTATGAATGCTGTCAGCTGAGGAACTAGAATCTTCTATCATAACAGCTGTGCTCATGCATGACTAATGATATATATGAAATGGGTGTGTGTTGTGTGTGTGTGTATATATATATATATATATATATATATATATGAAATGGGTGTCTCAAGGGAAGACATTGAGCTGAAAAAGTGGTGGACTTTGGGACTAGGGGATTTGTGATGGATCTAATGTGTGGTCCAGCATCAGAACCATGGTGCGGCTAGCAGCCAGGTGGACCAGGTAGATACATCCGGTGAGATGAAAACCTCTTTTCAGAATAAGGGTGTCATATTGAGCTGAGGTATCTGAAGGACAGGCATGCAAGGATAATAATAATTAGGGGTTGCTCTGTTTCAGGCACTGCTCTCAGTACTTTATCTGTATTAACTCGTTTAACCCTCCCAACAGCCCTATGAAGTGGGTACTGCTTTTATCCACTGAGAAGTGGGGAGTTTAAGTAACCTGCCCAGAGTTACAGAGCTAATTAATGAGAGAGTTAGATTTAAAACCCAGGCACTTAATTGTAAAGACAGCAAAGTAATTATCATCTCTGTTTTGAAAACAGAGATGTTTAGTAAGGTGCCTAAGGTTAAACAGCTAGTACAACTAATTTGTTGAAGAACACAGATGCTCTCTCTCTAAGGTATTGTTTTGTTACTACACCCTTGGTACTCAAAGTATCAGCGACACTGGCATCACTTGGGAACTTGATGGAAATGCAGGGTTTTAGGACCCTTCCCAGACTTGCTGAATCTGAATCTGTATTGGTATGAACATTAAAATTTGAGAAAAATGGTCTATACTTCATTGCCACCAATTCACGGGACAGTTAGGTGCAAGCAGCATTAGCCAAAGGCAGAAACTACATCCCAATTTTCTGTCTAAGAAACGGTGGGGTTGGAAACTTAAAGGTTTTGAATAGTAGGAAACAGGAGTTTGAATAGAGGATCAGCAGTGGAAATGTTGTTTAGAGGTAAGGAAATTGGCTTGTACAGGAACTGAAGTTCTCTGCAGTAACTTCACAGAATAGGAACTGAGGTGTGTAGGCAGGGCAGGACCAGCAGCTATACCTCCTAGAGCTCATTTCATTTATTTGCCAGGGGCAGAGCTGGTTCTGAAGTGGGCCTAACTTTGCAGTGATTCCAGCAGGAAAGGTTAAAAGATGGATTTGGCATACCCTCTAGTTGCCCTTTCAACTTCTCTGTCCTGAGGGATCACAGAATTCGTTGCTCTAAACTTGATATATGAATATCTGGATCTATAAAACAGCAAAAGTTATAGGTGTGGAAATCTAGATTTATGGACCATGTAACTAAATTATTTGTTGTGTTAGAGGATATATCATATGTTTCCTTTCAATAATGATCTCCCCTAACACATTTAAGACAGAATTAAATTTTCAGCACTGTTAATAGTGCAACCTGGTAGGAAGATACACAATATAAGTGAGACGGCCCTGCATGAGCCAGGATCATTTGCCTTAACAACTGTATAAAGTGGTTTGAATGTTTCCTGCATTGAGCATAAATAAGGTTTTGGTATATGCCGCCCTTTAAAAGACAAGAGAGGTGCTTTCTGGAGAACACACTCCTTTGTACTTTAGGCTTCCTTCAGTCTCACTATTTCACAGTTTCTTTTTCTTCATGGTTCATTGAACTGAACTTGTGACTTAAAGAGGTTTGCTGAACTGAGATTTATTGGAATTTGAGGAAGGAAACAGTGAAATAAAAAGACAGTTTTGTTATTTTTGTACAAGGCCTCCTAAGAAACATTTCACAAACCACATGGTGTCAGTTACCTCTGTGGCTTCATTTGTTCATCCAGGCACCCACCTACTCACCTACCCACTCATTCATTCCTTTAGCCAGTATTGTCAATAGTCACTTTGTTAGGATGGAGGATGCAACAGTGGACAAGACATAGTTCCTGCCCTCTTGGAGCTTCTAGTCTAGTGTGAGTTGCAGCCAAGTTAACCAGGCAGCTTCCAGTAGAGTGTGATTATCAGCTAGGATGATTGAACTCCAGGATTTCATGGGCGTATAGAAAAGGTGCTTATGACCCAAATCAGCCGCAATTCATACATAGAAAATGTATAAGCTATCAATACTTCTTGCTACATAAGAAATTACCCCCAAATGGTGTTTTAAACGATACACATTTATTATTGCCCAGTTTCTGTGGACCAGGAACTGGGTTATGATATAGCTGGGTACTCTGCTTCAGGGTTTCTCATTGGCTGCAATCCAGGTGTTGGCCAGGCTGCAGTCATCTCAAGGCTTAACTGGGGAATGACCAACTTCTAAACTCACTCATGTGATTATTGGCAGAATTCAGTTCCTTATGGATTGTTGGATTGTGGGCATCAGTTACTTCCTGGCTTTTGGCCAGAGGTCACCCTCAATTACTTGCCAAATGGGCTTTTTCATGGGGCAGCTGGCTTCATCGAAATGAGCAAGCAAGGGAGAAAGAGAGTGACAGGAAGACAGAATCATAGTCTTTTGTAAACTAATCTCAGAAATGACATCTCATCACTTTTGCCATATACTGCTCCTTAGAAACAAGTCACCAGGTCCAGCTGCACTCAAAGGGAGCAGCCCATACCCAAAGGAAGAGGAGAAGATTATGTAAGGATGTGAATATCAGGAGGCAGGGATCATTGGGGGCCATTTTAAAAACTACCTATCACAGAAATGTTCTCTTGTACAGAGATGTGAGTTGCAGCTTCTTAATGGCTCATTATTCTTGGTTTCATTCTTACACAAACTCAGAATTTGTCACAGGTTCCCCTGCCTCCAGTCCATGGTATATTGTCATACGATTACCTGGGTTGACAAGAAAACAGCTCTAGTTGTTGAGTCCCTTCTCTCTTCCATCATCTCAATCATAATGGTTGGGAGGGTCAGGAAGACATCTTCAGAAAGAAAGAATATTTGAGCAAGTGAAAATTTAGTGCCAGCTTTCATGGTATCTGTCCAAGATTCCTGGTTGGCCTGTTCTCTCAGACACCTGTTCTAATTAGGTTCTTCTGGTTGAAAATGGCTCACTCAAAGTAATGGATAATTTATAGCGAGTATATTTGCCCATTGGTATCCAGAAAATGCTTGAAAACCAGGTCTCAAGAAGAGAGATATATTAGTTAAGGTAGGGGATATGCCACTATAAGGGACCCCAAAATAGAATGCCTTAATTAAGATGGAAATTGATCTCTCAAGTTCTCTCTCTGTCTCCCTCTTTCATTCTTCCTCTCTCACCCTCCCCTTCCCTTCCCTCCTTCCCTCCCTCCTCTTCTCTGTCATAACAGTACAGCTGGTTTAGGCTGGCAGAGCATTTCTGCAGTTGTGCTCTATGAGATAGTTCAAGGATCCATTGTTTTTCCTACATCCTCTAGAGCACAGATTGATAAATTATGGCTGGCAGGCCAAATCTAGCCTGCTGCCTGCTTCTATAAATAAAGTTTTATTTGAACACAACCACCACCATTTGTTTACATATTATCTATGGGTGATTTTGCACTGCAACAGTGGAACGGAGTAGTTTTGACAGAGAGCTTGTGAGCCACAAAGACTAAACTATTTATCATCTGGCCCTTTTTACAAAAAGTGTGCCAGCCCCTACTCTAGGGCATTGTCCTTTTGCATGGTTTCTGCTATCTTTTCATTCCAGATTGTGGGAAAAGAAAGGAGCAAGAGTTCACAGGGAAGAATCTTATTGCAGGAAAGTGATGAGGAAGTTGTGTACATCACTTTTGCTCACAAACTGTTGTTGAGAACTTAGTCACGTGGCCATACCTGGCAGTAAGGGAGGCTGGGAAATGTAGTCTTTAGTTGGGTGGCTTTGTGCTCAGACAGTACTCATGGCAAGAGGATAATGGGTACGGGAAACCAGTATTATCCTCGTTTTTCAGTTGAATAATCTAAGGCATTGAGAGGTGAATTTATGTCTTTAAGGCCACAGAGTTAGTAAGAACTATTTTCTGACATCAGCAGTGGAGCTGAGCTGCTAAAGGAACAAAAGCAGTAGGAGCATTGGGACACATAGAGATTAGAACTAGAAGAGAATTCAGAATCCAAGGCAGTTTCAGAGATCTTAACATCAGGGTAGGTGGTTTTCAGAGGATCTACTTTCTTTCTCTTCTCCTGCAAAATGGCTTTCTCATTTACTTTGTATACCTTTTCTCTCTATCCCATGTTCTGCTTACTCATGTTTTTTCTTCATCACAATTTTCTCTTGACCATAATTTCCTCATGACCCTAGTTTTGCCTCATAGCATTTCCTGATTATGTTTTCAATCTCACCTCTCAAGGTTCTCTTTGTCCATTGCCTTGTTTTCATAGCATTATCTTGTTCACATTTCCAAAAGGGAGAATTAGATCAATCCACATTGTTTGCATTAGAGTTTCTGGCCATTCTTGAAATGGCTGACTTGGGATCAGTAATTATCCTTGTTTTTGGCATCAGTGATTGAGGAGGATGGAGTCACTTGGTGTAAAATTTGGCTTTTTAGGGCTTTACCTTGAACAAAGGAGTAGGGATAGACAGCTGGCAGGTTTACCATAACACTATCATCAGAAAAGCCACAGCTCCTCTTTGACACCTAATACTGCCCCTGGCTTTAACGTGCATCTTTTTATCTGTCATAACTAAAGCTTGTCAGTCTGCTCTCATCTGTGAATGAGTCAAGTATCATCAAAGTTTGGCATTACTTATTTCTTAAAAACAATCCTTAGAAGTATGAAGATTCTCCTAGTGTTGATAGCAGCTGGCAGTTAGACTTTGTTGATGGACATGAACCTGTTGCTGTGTTTAGCTATAATAGCGGGACTGAATATAGAAACTGTGCCTTTCTTAGAACTTCAAGAAAGTTGGTTTGGGCTTCCCTGATGGCGCAGTGGTTGAGAGTCCGCCTGCCGATGCAGGCGACACGGGTTCGTGCCCCTATCCGGGAAGATCCCACATGCCGCGGAGCGGCTGGGCTGGTGAGCCATGGCCGCTGAGCCTGCATGTCCGGAGCCTGTGCTCCGCAATGGGAGAGGCCGCGATAGTGAGAGGCCCGCGTACCGCAAAAAAAGAAAAAAAAAAAAAAAAAAAAAAAAGAAAGTTGGCTTTATAACTTTTCATTTTGTTGCGTTCATCTTATCTTTTCCCATAGTCACAACTTTCCTGTCAAAGCTTTCCTCCATTGTAGGAATGAATGCTTACTGTGTGGCAGGCATTGTGCTGAATGCTTTACATATATTTATTTAATTCTTACACCAGTGCTGCATTGTAGGTACCAGTATTAGCTCCATTTTGCAGTTGAGGAAACTGAGGCACAGAAGTCAAGTGACTTCCCCCAAGTTACATACCTAGTAAGTAGCAAATCCAGGATTCAAGCTCAGGTGTTTTGATTTCAGAATGAGGTTCCTTGTCTCCACATTTCATAAAACACTCCATATCCAAAACTGTCCAGTGACAGAGGTTGTAACTCTCTTTTCTTTGCCTTTTCTCCTCATGAACTACTTTTAAGAACGCTCCAAGAGCTGTGTATTTACCAGCTACTGATGTCTCTGGGAAAACTATCAAGGGTCCATCAAATAAACTTTTCATGTTAAAAATGTTGAGTGGGGCTTCCCTGGTGGCACAGTGGTTGAGAGTCCGCCTGCCGATGCAGGGGATGTGGGTTTGTGCCCCGGTCCGGGAAGATCCCACATGCCGCGGAACGGCTGGGCCCATGAGCCATGGCCACAGAGGCTGCACGTCCAGAGTCTGTGCTCTGCAGCGGGAGAGGCCACAACAGTGAGAGGCCCACGTACCGCAAAAAAAAATGTTGAGTGATATATTTTCATGATGAATTTAAAATTTTCCTATGGAACTGTGATGGTCCATTGGATAAATGAATGTGCTTCTAGAGTTGTCTAAATAAGTATTTGCAGTCTATCATAAACAGTCCACATTATCTTGATAAATGTAGAGGGTTGATTTTTCTTAGTATGGGTTGATTGTACATCCACAAACAGTCCCAGGTAGTAATGTCTTTTGTGTGAGTAATATGGATTTTACGCCTTTTTAAAATACAGTCAGCTCCAGTTTCCATGGATAGGGAGGGCTGACTGAACTATGCCATTTTATATAAGGGACTTAAGCGTCCATGGATTTTGGTATCTGTGGAGGGTCCTGGAACCAATCCCCCACAGATAGCAAGGGAGGGAATGCAGTGTTACATCAATATATGACTAATGTCAGAATGGCCTTTCCTGGGATAGGAATGCTAACAAAAATTTTCAAAAATATTTAAGCTACAAATGTAACAGTTGGTCTGTAAAATCTGCATGTACTCCTCCTTCCTATTTGCCCTCCCTTTATTTTACTTCTCTATTATTAGGTTATACTCAATCCCCCTTCAACACCAGGTTCACAATCCACCTCTAGGAATCCAGCCCCAATTAGCTACATCTAACCCATCACTCCCTTTCTATGTGCCCTCAGTACTTCTAGGTGTTCATACAGATATTTGCTTTTGCTGACATGTTTTCTGTAGCTGGTATTAAGTCATCTCATGTGTGTTTGTTTTGTCACACTATATAGACTGAATTGTCTTCATGATGTCAGGAAGGGCCTTTGCAAACAGAAGGTGAGCAGTAAATAATGTTGACTGCCTGCTTTTACAGAACACAAACATCTGCTTGCTGCAGGTCAAGACTCAGAATTCCTGGTGAATACAGATTCTCTTAATAACAAAGACAAGCCAAAAAGAAGGAAAGTAAATCACTTACAGCTTCTACAACAAAAAAGCATAAAAGGAGACAAAAATAAAACAAAAGCAAAAATAAAAACCCTTTATTCAGCTGCATAGCACAGAGAGACCAGCTCTGTGCTCTGTGACCACCTAGAGGGGTGGGATAGGGAGGGTGGGAGGGAGACGCAAGAGGGAGAGGATATGGGGATATACATATACGTATAGCTGATTCACTTTATTATACAGCAGAAACTAACACAACAATGTAAAGCAATTATACTCCAATAAAGATGTTAAAAAATTAAAAATAAATAAGAATAAAAACACTTCACTATTTGATTATTTTCAGGTCCACTCTGATTTAGCCTAAGGCTATCCAAGAATATTTTTAAATAAAGGATAATGTATTCCTACATTCATTTCTTGAAAAGAATATATGGAGATTTTGATGTGTTTGATTCCTTATTGAAGTTGCCATAATGATTTGTAGAAGGTGCTAGTGCACCATCCACTTACTTCTGTGGTCAGGTGAAGGAGTGACCAAGGAAGTGGTTTGTGTGTGTACCTGTGTGTGAGTGTGTGTGTGGGGTCTCTTTTCTTGTAACACTGAGCCCCCTTCTACTGAGATTTGTGTGATCCCTGATTTACCAGCAAAAACCTATCACAAGGGTTTATCTGTATAAAAGAAAAAGCAAAGCCTTAGAATTGAAGCAAAGGAATTATGAGCTCATTGTTTGCTTGAACTCATAACTTATAAAGGAAGTTTGGCAGGTCTGGGTTTGGTATGATGGAGAAGTATTTTATAAGAGATCAATAAAATGTACAGATATTTAATGGAAGACATGTGGGCAAGCGTTATCTAAATATGGAAGCTTTGAGGGGAATGTCCTGGTGATCATAGTTCTATGCTACTCCTGCTCCCAGCATCTGAAGAATTGACCTAACTACTTTCTAGCTCTAAGAAAGCTGCCTTAGTCTAGACATATCCTAAGGAGTCAGCTCTGCTGTGGTTTGTTCTTGCTCTCTTAAGACTATTTTCAATAAGGACATCCAATGCCATCCTTCAAGTTTGTAGGTGTATCATTCAATCCACTATCAGTAGGAAAGCTGTTTGTATAGTTTGTATGAGCAGCTGGGATTTTTATTTTTTTATTTTTATTTTTTTGCGGTATGTGGGCCTCTCACTGTTGTGGCCTCTCCCGTTGCAGAGCACAGGCTCTGGACGCGCAGGCTCAATGGCCATGGCTCGCGGGCCTAGCCGCTCCGTGGCATGTGGGATCTTCCCAGACTGGGGCACGAACCCATGTCCCCTGCATTGGCAGGTGGACTCTCAACCACTGCGCCACTAGGGAAGCCCTAGCTGGGATTTTTTGACCTTCTACTCTTTCTCACCTGGTCTCCTTTTTGGCAATACAACTCTATGCCTAGTCCTGTACCTACAGCTCATCGTGTGTTCCCTCCACCATAGAATGTGTTCCATTTTACTTGGTAAAATAGTTTTCTATGCAACTGGTGATAATATAGTTAGCTGTTTATATGGTAGTTTCTGTCACCAGACTGTAAGCTAAGAAGAAGATCATGTATTATCCTTCTTTGTATTACCAGCACCTAGCAAAAACTAAGTGATCTATAAATTTTCTTTGAAAGTATGAGTAGAGTTGTGTCCCAGAATGAAGGACTAAGGTGAAGATAATTGCACTAATTTTTAAATTGAGCATTTTCTGTGTACCAGGCATTGGTTTGAGCTCTTAAATGAATGATATTTAATCTTCCCAGCTACCTCGTTGGGAGTTATTATTATCCACATGTATAAATGAGAATACCGAGGTCCAGAGAGGTTATTTGTCCAAAGTCACACAGCTAGTAAGTGTTGGAATAAGGATTCGAACCAAAGGATATCAGTCTCTAAATCTTCACCACTACATTGCCTGCTACACTGTCAACTTTATGAGAACCAAGTAAGCTTGGCCTGCCTGGTGGGGAGCTCAGAGTGACTTCAGTTTTCTGAGCCCAGTCTAGCTTCATATTAGAACAGACCTTAATCCAAATTATCCCAGAGAACTGGGGACTTACTAGTGACATCAACTTTTCTTCCAGAAGGAGCAGAGATTACTCTTAGTTTGGGGATAAGGATGCTAGTCCTGGAAAAGTCTTCTACGGAATTGTGGTGTTTGGTTCAAATAATTCTTTTATAATTCTCCCTCATTGGAATCCGTGTGTCTCTACTCTGGTTTAGTTTTCTGATGTCAGGGATCCGGATCACTAAGAATGGGTCGCAAGGGTTCCCATTTGTGGCAGAGGGAGTATCATTTGTGAGGGTCTTGACATGGGAAGGAGCTTGACATATTCAAGGAGCACAAAGGTGGCCAGTGTGGCTGGAGCAGAGGAACTGAGTGGCAGAGGCACTAGACGAGCCTGGAGAGGGGGGTTAACTAATTTAGAACTTCCACAGAACGTGGGGTGAGTGTGGTGGGATGGACAGCATTATAAATGAACAAATGATAAGAGGTAGAAATTATCTCCTATTTTCATGAAGTAAACCCCTTGAATATGTTGAAGATGGCCCATTTGTTGAATTCCCTACTATGATGGATTATGTTCTAAGGGAATTCCAGGGTGCAGTCAGGTCCTCAATTATACTCAGAATATGTCCTCACAGAACACAGTATCTATGAAAAATTCAGGAGTAGGGACTTTGGGCCAAGATTATGTAGGTAGATACATAGATAGCTGTAAATGTAGATATAAATACAGATCAATTAATGGAAGAGATTATTTCAATTCATGCTCTAATAGAATTATTAGGTACATTGAAACCTTTAGTCACTAATTGCAACTTAAGGAAATAACAACTTAATTCCAATACCTACCCCCATCGATCTACAGTTTACACAACAAATTATTCACCTGTCAGGTTAATCATCTGACTCCCCTGTTACACTCTGTTGAGATAGCCTGAGATTTGAAGAAAATGCTTCTTGAAATAGTCCAGGATACATGAAACCCAGGGGGACCCAGGCAGCTGGGCCTCCTTACTTTTCTGGTGGGGTGGCAGGAAGGTCTCCACATTTTGTAGTTTTCTCCACAGAGGCAATGGAGTTGGAGGAGAAGTTGTGTTGGGAGGTGAACTGACAACAAAGGGAGGGGAACTAGCACTTACTGAGTGCCGACCACAAGTCAGGCATCTTACATTCATTATCTCATTTATTTAGCGTAACAGTCGTCTGAGGTAGGTGCTACTAATTACCACTTTAGAGATGAGGAGACTGAGACTCAGATAGGTTAGATGACTTGCCCAAGGTCATACAGCGAGTTAAGTTATAGAACAGGGAATTGGGTACTGTGCAATTCTGTCTGCCTGTAAAGTTGTCCCCTTCCAGCTTCCCCTTTGCCTGATTTTCAGTTTTCCTAACAGCTGGCTTCTCCTTGCCTCTCAGGTGTTCACCAGAAAGTGGCTCCTCGATTTGGGAATCAGGGACCTTGATATGTAGGATTTGGTGACCAACTAGCTTTTCCGGTTCTAGAATATGAGCATGTCACCAGTTGAAAGGACTTAAGGTTACTTCTGCATACTCCCCCCTCCCCTGCCAGGCCTCCCACTTCCCCTCCTTGCTGTCTGATACCATGTAATAACCTCCTCCTTCATTGCTCTTCAACTGCAGGTCAATTGACCCCCAGAAATAATTTCTGAGGCTGAGCTCAGAATTGTGTACCATGAACCAAAAATGAAGTACAATGTTTATCAATTTTCTTGATACCTAAGAGCCCCAGGTAGATTATGGGGGAGGAGGAAGTCTTTTTTGGGTATGGATGCTTAGGGGCAGCTCAAGCCTGTGTAGAGTGCAACAGTGAGGGCTATCTTTGGCAGCCAAAGACCAGAATAAAGGCAATGAGCGCTTGGGAGCAGGGAGAGGGAATTTCACGAACAGTAAGAATTCTTTAAAGGCAGAGATTATGTCTTGTTTCTTGTTTCCAGCACCTAATAGTGACTTGAACATAGCAGGTACTTAATAAATGTTTATTAAACCAAGTGTAAAATTCTAAAGAAAAAATGAGTACTTGAAAAGAAACATCGTTTTGTTAATAGGTATCTTTAAAGTAATTCAGGCTATGAGAAGTCAAGAAGCATAGTGACCTTTTGGAGGAACTGCTATGATTAACAGATAAGGATATTGGTCATAGTTCCAACTCTGCCATTAACTAGCTATGTGCCCATGGATGAATCTCTTGACTATTCTGTGTCCCAGTTGCCTCATCTGTAAACATTAGAGGGTAGAATGTTTGCTAAAATTGTTTTATTCATGAGTTTATTATTTTATACACATGATAAAAATACCCAATATTTATTTAGCTCCTGAAAGTTTGCAAGGACTCATGTATATTATCTCGTTTAGGCCTCCCACAGTGTTGTGAAATAGTATGATTATCTCGGTTTTACAGATGAAGAATCCAAGGCTCAGATTAAGGAAGTAATTTGTACTAAGTACATTTTTTTGCTCAAATCCAGCCCTCTTTTCAGGTACCACAGCCCTTTGCACATAGTAATTACCTGTATGTAAATAGCGCTTCTAAAGTGCTTGAAAAATCATTTGTTCCCTTAAGTCCTCAAGCACCTCTTTTCCAATTGTATTTGATTGTTAATTTACTCAGCAAACTTGTTTCCAAATCTCAAGTCAGCCAAAGTTGACTTACTAGGAATTTCACATTCTTGAGGTCTTAATTAGTGAGGCTTTTCCTTTCTTCTTCTGCAATGAGCCTGGGCTTTTTGGTGAAGGAAATGCATTTGCCCCGCTGGAAGCTTCTGCAGGTTATGAGGGGTTATACTTTTTAGCTTAGCTAGAAATGAAATCCATGTGCTAAGTGAGCTATCTCTGTTAAAGCTAACAATAGAAAGTACACCTGCCTTTGCTTTAATGTAGATTCACATCTGTTAGTGCAGATATGACATTATGAGCAAGGGATCATGCACATATACCCATTTAGAATATTTTGAAAATTATTTTGTCATTGGACGTAGCAAATATCAAATCTACTACTAGACATTTTTAACATATATTAAGATAAATCATATTCCCTTACCACTTCGTGCCCCTTGGGAAGGACTCTTCAGATGTACAGTACTTCCCAGGGCATGACACACAGGCTACGTTTTCATAATTTAACGAAGTATGAAGGGACTTTGGCAGATATTACTGAACCTGTCAGAATTAACTGCTTATAATTCAGTTAATTCAGGGGAGGGGAGAACAGCTTTGGAGAATATATCAAAATTCAATTAGTCAGCAAATTGGGGTTGTTAGCCTACTCTTTGGGGGTAATCTATCAAAAGGGAAAGAGTACTTGACACCTATGATCAACTAATTAAATGCATTCGGTCCTGATGGGGTGGTTTTTAATATTCATCACCCCTTCAACTCTATTTGGCTAGAAAACCTGGTATGAAAGAGTTCCAGTGGTAGGCATTATATATAAGCACATCAACTGACTAATTTAGGTAATAGGCACAAGGTGTTTTCTTGCTCTTCTTTTGATTAAAAGATCCTTACTCTAAAGTTTTGGTTCCTTTTAATGGCTAATTTAGGTATTGCTGACAAGATAATTTTATTGTACACTAAATACTGCTTCATTATTAATGGATCTTGTTTATCATGAATGAAGGTATTTAGAGGTATTAATTGATTACAATACTGCTCATTCCAAAAATGGATTTCTAGTGTGCTAATTATATATATATATATATATATATTTTTTTTTGTGTGTGGTACGCGGGCCTCTCACTGTTGTGGCCTCTCCCATTGCGGAGCACAGGCTCCAGACGCGCGTGCAGGCCCAGCGGCCATGGCTCACGGGCCCAGCCGCTCCGCGGCATGTGGGATCTTCCCGGACCGGGGCACGAACCGGTGTCTCCTGCATCGGCAGGCGGACTCTCAACCACTGCGCCACCAGGGAAGCCCTAATGATATTTCTTAAAGTTTGAATGATGTTTAGAAGAGTTATTATAGTGTGGAATGACTCAGCCAGGGAATGTAAACATTTCATGGAGGTGTTCTTTCAAAGTAAATATATATATATATATTTGGACTCAAACTTGACTTTAACTAGATTTGTCATAGGCTTGCTCTTGTTGAACTGTTTTGAAGCTTTATTTCGTTTTAGCTGGATTTCATCCCACAGTCGTGCAACCAGTAACAATGTGGTTTTGCTTCTTTATAATCACTTGCCACCCTTCCCACTATTGGCCAAGTGTTTACTGGGAAGCTTTATTCCTTTATCCCTGAAAGGAAAGGAGTATGACAGGTGTCATCGTTATAAGATAGCAGTCAAGGATAAATGATGAGGAATGGTCTGGATTAGTGTTTTTTTCCACTCTTAGTTCTGCAAATATCCTTGATTGCTCAATGATTTTGGCAAAGTGACAGATTTTTCAATTTTGGCTTCCTCATTTATAAACTCCATCTCTCATTCAGTTTAGCATGTCTATTCCTTCTCATCTGTTGGCACTCCTGTCATCACATAATTGCATATGGACTTTCTGTGGTCTTTTTCTTTCTATCTGGCTGTCTTTGATTAACCTTGGTCTTACAGTCCTTTTACCCTTGGAACTTCGCTCACCATATTTGTCTCTTTGCCTTTGTTTATTTATACAGGACAGTTGAGCCACCTGCCCTCTTCTAGTCTTTGCACTAGGGCCCTGTGTTTGATGGTGCTGCTTTCCAGCTCTATCACTATTATGGCAAGACCTTTTTAATTGTCAGGGGTCATTGACACACAGAGTATAAAATGAATTGAGGGCAATATAGAAACAAAAATTAACCTAATTTATATTTACCTGATTTTTAAATTAGAACAGGAACATCAAAGTTTGATACGGGGGTGGTAAATGCATTTATTTACCAGATACTGCACCAATTTGCTCCCTGCACATTCTGTTGTGTTGTGGAGTGACTGAGAGGTGGAGTGATGTAGGAAGCAAGAAAAATACTGTAAAACACAGAGATTAAGGGACTGCTACCATCTGAGCAGGAAATTGGGGAGCATTGACCCTCAAGTTACCCTCAACCTCAATTATCCACTCCGTAGATTATCTACAGCAATTTTCAAACCAAGTTACTTTCTCTTTGGTTTCCAGCACACTCTTGGGCTGCCTTCCCCATTGGTGTGTGCTTGGGGAATACAAACTAATTTTAATACTAGCCTGCCAAATTTAATTGAGAGGGAATATCTGCTATTGAAAATTTTAATGTATGATATGTGATACGTTTTGGATTATCTGTTCTTTCGGATTAAATGTATGTGATGGATTTGCATGTTATAGGAAAGCACAGAAAATTCAGAAAGAAATTATACCCCAGCTACATTCTGTGTGACATTGGACAATTTACTTGTTTGCCTTCTATACTGTTGTGGCAGCTCAGAAAGTGAATATTTTTTCTATGGTGGGCTGCTGAGACTCTCCCATTCAGAGAAGGCACTCTGAAATTTTAAAAATAAACAGTTTTGAATAATGGCAAATTCACTCACTGGTGTTTTAGATAACAATGCTAAGAAGTTGCTGAGGCTCCAAGGCTGATTACCAAGTAAAAAGCAGAGCATGTAAACAAGTAGTTTATCTAATACCTTTGAACAAAATAAATTCCTCTCTCTCTCTTCCTCACACCTTGCTTCAGTGGTCATACACATGGCACTTTCTGTATCTTAATCTCTCTTCTCTCCCTTTTTCTGTCACTTGTGCTTTGTCTGTGTCTTCCCTCCCATTTGCCTCTTAACCATCCTTTCTTTGTGTGTATTGCCTTTACTTTTCTCCTCAACCTCCTATCCCATTTGTGTCTCTTTTATCCCTCCTCACCTGTCTCTTTTTGGCACATGTAATACTGAATTAGAGTATACTTTAAATATTTGTTAATTTTATCAAAAATTAAAATAAAATTATACATCAAAGACATGATCAAGAAAAAGACAACCTACAGAATTAGAGAGAATATTTGTAAATTATCTATCTGATTACAGTTTAGTATCCAGAATATATAAAGTACTTACAACCCAGCATCAAAAAGATAAACAACCCAATTTTTAAAAATGGGCAAAGGACTTAGTCATTTCTCCAAAGAAGAAATATAACTTACCAACAAGCACATGAAAACATGCTCAATACCATTAGTCATTATGGAAATGCAAATCAAAACCACAGTGAGGGTGCTATTTCACACTCATTAGGATGGATATAATAATAAAAAAAGAAAAATAACAAGTATTGGAAAAGATGTGGGGAAACTGGAATCCTTGTACATTGCTGGTACGAAAGTAAATTTGTTCAGCCACCATGGAAAACATTTTGGCAGTTTCTAAAAATATTAAACATAGAATTACCACATGACTCGATAATTCTCCTAGATATATATCCAAAAGAATCAAAAACAAGGACTCCAACAAATACATGTACATGCATGTTCATAGCAACACTATTCACAGTAGCCAAAAGAAGGGAAAGCCCAGTGTCCATCAATGGATGAATGGAAAAACAAATTGAGGTATATCCATATAATGGAATATTATTTAGTCATAAAAAGGAATGAAGTACTGATCCATTCAATATAGATGAACCCTGAAAACATTATCTTAAGTGAAAGAAACCAGACACAGAAGGCCACACATTGTATGATCCATTTATATGAAAAATCCAGATTAAGCAAATCCATAGAGACTGAAATTATGTTAGTGGTTACTAGGGGCTTAGATAAGGGGGAAATGAGAGATAAAGTGCTTAATGGCTATAGAGTTTTGTTTGAGGAGTGATGGAAATATTTTGGAACTAAATAAAGGTGGTGGGTGCACAACTTTGTGAATGTACTAAATTCCACTAAATTGTTCACTTTAAGGTGATTAATTTTATCTTATGTGAATTTCACTTCAATAAATTATATATATACACACATACACACATTCATACATATTCATATGTGTATATATACACACATGTATATATTATACTTTCTAAGTTTGTTTCATATGCTGAAGTTAAAAATCAGGTATCTGAAGTCTAATATTTCTCAAACATACCTGCACACAAATACACATACCCCTTAAAACTACTGACATTAACTTTCATTTTACCTTCATGTGACCCTCACTGGAGTTCTCTTTGTGTGTGTATGTATAGGGGAGTTGAGAAGAGGTAGTTCAGTAGCATCTAAAAGGAGGAAAACCAAACCCAAGTTACTTTATGAAATCTAAAGAATACAGTCAAAGTAACATCCACCTACTCCTTTCACCAATATAAGAAAAGCTAAAGTCAATAATGCATGTATGTATTAAAAAACAATAAAAGATAAATTTGGCAAAATGAGGTCAGTTCAAAGGATGTATCTGTGAGCTGAGAGATAAGATAGAGCATAGTGGTCCGAGATAACTTCTATCTTCAGAAAAGCAAATAAGAGGAAAATAGATAAACAAGACTGAAGGCACTGACCTGGCCTGTTGAAAAACTAAACAAAACAAAAGGTTTTTGGTGAATATTCTGTATTCCAACCATGTCTAATAGGGATTTATGAGGTGGAAGGGGATACCCTAGGAGAGGGAGAAAGAGTATATGTGGATGTGTTTGTATTCAGATTAATCTCCAGGGTAAACATAGTCATAAAATCTCTGAAATTCAAATTTCCACTTCAGTACTTCACTATGAAGAATACTTTCTGACTATTAGAAGGACCTATGGGATTGGCAGATGAGTGAGGGACACCCTGCCAGCTTTGAATATCTAAGTAGGTTTATTTACAGGCTACACCTATGGGGTTGGTCATGAACTGTAGTCTTATCATAAGAGCTTGAATTTTGAGATTGTTTCTAAAGTTATAAATGATCAACTGCTGCAAAGCAGCCTCACAAGGCCAGATAGTGTGGTCATGAGGGATGGGAGAGTAACCCAGAAAGTTCCCCCCTTCTCCCTGAGTTGTCATTACTGTTTGATTGTTCCTTGGCAGTGGTATAAGTCCACCTTTTTCCTGAGACAGACTGCTGTTTTTGTGAAGAGAGGACCAATTTAATTGGGGTTTATTTAATCGATTGATAGGGTTGAGGGGCAAAGGTTTGCCACAGTGAATACATTGATGACTAACGTATTTTTTGCCTCCAAGGCTGGAAAGGAGAGATAACGGAGAGAAAAGAGCAAAGTGAAGAGTTAAGACTAGGTTTAAATGAAAGCGTATTGGCCTCTGCCAATGATTCATTTCTGCTGGCTGGCATGTCCTTTAGACCTATATGTCTATGGGGACAAAAATGGGCAAATTACTCCCTGCCTGTCTGAGATATATATTTCCCCCCTGTGGTCTTTGCAGCTCCCTAGCCCTTAAAGAATATACAATCAAGTAGGAGAGAAAATGTCAAAATATAGAGTCAACATAATAGGGGGTAGAGAGTAGACTAGTGATGCTTTTCTTGATTCTCACTGAATGAAAATTTAAATTACCAGTATTTTGTTGCATCACTGAGAGCGATAAGACCCTACCAAACCCAGGTCTGTACTACCCATAACAAGCTGTGTAAATTTTATTGGCAAGACTTCAGTCTGGCAGCCTTTGTAGTAGCACTTTATCCATGAACATAGCTACGAATCCCTTTCAACAACTATTTTCATCTTCCACTGAGAATAGACAGGAGAGGTTGACATTGGCTGAAGCAGGAAGACTTTTGGTAAGATAATAGTTATTTCAAGGTATTTTATTGAGAGGAACTTTTTATTTTTCCAGATCAATGATAAAAACTGATTCATGGGCAGTAGCTTCATAACAGTTGGTTAATGGGAAATTAAGTATGTTTGGGCCAGTTCCATAAGCTTTCAATACTGGTGTTATAGAACACAAATGTTTCACTTTCCTATAGAATTGCTTCTGTCGTCACTATTGGAGAGCAAATTACGGACTGGATGGGCCCTGAGACATTTTAAATATCATGATTAGTCACTGAAGAAGGCTGGGAAATCTTTCAGCAATATTCTTTTACTCTTCTGTTTAGGATGGTTCAAACCCAACTTGGGTAAAGAAGAATGGACTGAGTGACCCTCCAAGGTCATTTCCATTTTAGTGATTCCATAACCTAACTCTCCTGATACTTCTCTTTTTCTTCCTCCCCACTGGAAATAGAAATGCAAGGCACTTTGTAAGAAATCTGTGATAAGCTTTCCTAACAAGCCACCTACACGTACCAAGAATATGAGCTCAAAGTACATTACTTGAAAAGTTTTAAAGTGTAATCCCTCCCACATTACTCTTGGTTGTCACTTAACCCTCAGTAGTGGGGATAGATAATTTGTTTCTTTTTTAATTTTCAGTTAGATAATTTGTTTCTGAAATTCAGGGACTCTTTTACCTCTATACTCAGAAGCATGCAACCACAAGCAAGATGGGGTTTGGTTTAATTCAGGTTTTAAAAAAATCTATTCTGTGTAACACTGCATCCTTTCATACATGTGGATATGCAGAAGTAGATGTGTAATGAGTTATTTCAGTTGAGTTGTGTGTTAATGAAGCTAGTCTAGGCTATGCTGCAGTAACAAACAACCCCTAAATTTCAGTGTTTTAACCCAGTAGAAGTTTATTTCTCATTCCTGCAAAGTTCCTCTATGAGTCAAGGTGACTTTTCAGGAAAATTGACTTTCATATGGTGACTCAGTGATCCAGATTCCTTTGATATGATAGTTTCAGCCTCATCCTCAAGGTGACATAAATTCACTTCCCTTCACGGGCCATTGGACAGAACTAATTACCTGGCCCTGTCAAACTTTAAGGGTGACAGAGTGGACCTAAGAAATACATTCCTTCGTGTTTCCAGAAAGGGAGGAAAACTGGATATAGGTGAATACCAAAAAAAAAAAAAAATGTATATAGCAAGTTATATTAAATGGGTCTGCCTGAAAGAATTTTGACTCCTTCCTTTACAGTGTTGATCATAGGGTTTGTACAAAAGAGGAAGGCAGGCCTATCTATTTGTGAGTTCTTTTAAACTGAATTGAGCCAAGTTTGCTGAGAGTCCTAGAGAGGAGTAGCTGAGAAATATGCTTAACTTAGTAAAAGGAGTTGGATCATTTATCTATAAAGTATGTTAAGCAAAATCAATATACAAAATCCAAACTTACGAAATAAATCAGGAAAGGGGTAACATTTGTTCAAATAATCAACAAACACGTACTGAGTGCCCATGGTATATGCAGTCTTAGTTTTTGAAAAATTATTTACCTCAGGGTTAAGTCAAGGGTCAGCAAACTTTTTCTGTAAAGGGCCAGGTAGTGCATATTTTAGCTTTGTGAGCCATATGGTCTCTGTCACAACTACTCAATTGTGCCATTGTAGTGTGAAAGCAGCCACTGACAATAAATAAATGAATGGGCATAGCCATGTTACAATAAAACTTTATTTACAAAAATAGTGAGCTGTAGTTTCCAACTCCTGCTTTTAAATAGTGATACTTCTTGGTGAATAAGCAAGTTGAAAGGCACCTATGTACCATGAGTTGAGCAAAGGCAAAGAAATTTCAAAACTGTCAGCGATGGTCCATTATAAACAAAGACAAAACTTCCCTGAAATGGTAAGTTAAGTCCATGGGAAAATAGGATTTGATTGATTTATCATTTTTCACACATGACTGACATTTTATATCAAATTATACCTGAGCCTGTCAGGACGTTTTTTGGTTAAAGGAATAGAAATAAACTAAAACTAGCTTATGTATAATTATGAGTGCATTGGCTCATATGATTCAAAAATTCAGAAATAGTCTTTGTGTGTAGTTTCATCAGAACCCCAGTTCTGTTTCTCTTTTGTTCTCTTGACTCTACCTTTTTGCTAGTATCAACTTTTTCCTTTGTCCTCTGGCTGGGTACCCTCATGATCACATAAGGCTGGTTTCCAGCATTAATTGGGGCTACCACTTTCATATTCACATTTCAAAGAGAGAATGGGTGTCTCTCCTTTAGCCATTGGACAAAAACAGTGGACTTCTTCTGTTACCTATTCTTAAACCAATTAATGTGTCAGGGGAATAGAATTACTCTGACTCAGACCCATCAGGGTACATTGCTGAAGCTTGGGATGGGATCAAGACCACTCAACTGAAAGACTGAATGAATACTGAAATAGCAACCCCATTACCTTCCACACTGAACCCTATTTACTCACCAATTCATCCTCTTGCAACTTATTGTAGCATATGTGTAAGAGAGCTGAGGTGCCATAAAAGAATTTTTATTATTAGCAAGAACCTCAACCCAGAGGTCTTTAAATGTGTAGGTATCATGTTGCAACTTTTGCTGAAAGCCATTTATGCAATGCAAGATGTCCTGAGTTGCATCAGGGAAGATCAGATTTCTTGCTGGAGGGAATGGTGGTCACAAAGGTCATTGGCTATTTCTGTGTGATTTCTATTCCTGCTGGGATAACCAAACTGGGCATAATTAAGGTGTACAAGAACTGCAAAGAAATAAATGTGTTATCAGGGGACTAAACAGAGAAGGGTAAGCTGATATCCAGTGCAACATCAAAAGATCTCAATCTGAGCCCATTCTTACAGTATTTTATTTTATACCCCAGAATGCTACATTCATTTTTGGTTGCCATATCTCAAAAATGCATCAGAGTTGAAAAATGTCCAGAGAAAACTACAATAGGCACATCTCTTACAAAATCCAGAATTAGAGGCAAACCCATATCACTGGGTTTTATTAGTGATGTAACAGCATCTGAAAACTTCCAGTGTAATTTAGAGATATCCAAAATGAACTAAAATATTGAGACTTTTAAATATGGACAAATGAAGACTAATGGAACATCATTAAAACATGTAAAATAATAAGTGAAACACAGAAGGTATGTACACATTCAC
Organism: Delphinus delphis; assembly: GCF_949987515.2. Lineage (NCBI taxonomy): Eukaryota > Metazoa > Chordata > Mammalia > Artiodactyla > Delphinidae > Delphinus > Delphinus delphis. Next base: position 38,476,956 of record NC_082704.1, on the reverse strand, counting down.
TAAATCCTAGTATATTAGAACTAAAAGACCCGTATTTTATCTCAACAATTTTAAGGCAAATGAAAAGATATCTCCTTTCATAAAATGAGAAATCAATTGATAGAAATCATATGTAACCCCACAAATTGCTACCAGCTGAGAGCATACTCTCAAAAAACAAGTTTATATTAGTTTAAGACTGATCTTTCTGTAGTGAATGATGAAGGGAAATGATACTTTCTAGACATACTGAAACTTTGAGATTAGTGGCAAAGAGAATAGCCTTGCTATACCTTGTACAATGCCCCTCTATGGCTTATGTGGTAGGGCTCTTCTAAAAGTCTACTTTTTATGCCTGCTGCACTTGTTTGTGCACAGCCTCTAAGCAGATCAATTTTAGAACACTCTCACCTTAACTGCCTGATGAAACGAAATTGAGTTACTTGTAGTGAGGTGGATGGACCTAGAGTCTGTCATACAGAGTGAAGTAAGTCAGAAAGAGAAAAACAAATACCGTATGCTAACACATATATATGGAATCTAAGAAAAGAAAAAGGTCATGAAGAACCTAGGGATAAGACGGGAATAAAAACACAGACCTACTAGAGAATGGACTTGAGGATATGGGGAGGGGGAAGGGTAAGCTGTGACAAAGTGAGAGAGTGGCATGGACATATATACATTACCAAGCGTAAAATAGATAGCTAGTGGGAAGTAGCCGCATAGCACAGGGAGATCAGCTCAGTGCTTTGTGACCACCTAGAGGGGTGGGATAGGGAGGGTGGGAGGGAGGGAGACGCAAGAGGGAAGAGATATGGGAACATATGTATATGTATAACTGATTCACTTTGTTATAAAGCAGAAACTAACACACCACTGTAAAGCAATTATACTCCAATAAAGATATTAAAAAAAGAATGCATAGAAATATAAGTGAGTGGAGTACTTACACAAAGACATGACCAAAGAACTGTGCAATTTTAAAAACACTCTTCTTTGAGACTTGGAAACTCATTCCCAATAAAAGTTATTGACCATAATGCTGCAGCTATCAAAGTGTGGATTTTCAAAAAAATAGGTTTGAATTCAGCCACATATTTTGACAAGCATGATTATATAGGAATTGGGGTGCACTCTCATTCTTGGTGGCTTTTTTGTTCTCTCTGGACAACATATAAAACACAATGTCTTATTCTAATAGCTGCTCTTGACTGGGCTCAGGCGATGGCATTTCCTTACCTTGCTCATAGGTGCCTTACTCAGTACCTTGCCAGTATCAGCCCTACCTACTCCTGATTCTGGTAAAAGGGGGTGAATGTTCATAGCAGGGTTCAGAAAACATTTCTGTAAAGGGCCAAATAGTAAATACTTTAGATTTTCAGGCCGTACAGCCTCTATACAAATATTCAACTCTGCCATTGTAGCATGAAAGCAACCATGGACAACATGTAAACAAATGAGCATAGTTGTGTTTCTATAAAACGTTAAGAACACAAAATTTAAATTTCATGGCATTTTCATTTGTCATGAACTAGTCTTTTTTTTTTTCCTCTAGGTCATTTAAAATGTGGAAAACATTCTTAGCTCATGGGCCATACAAAAACATGGAGTGGGCTGGGTTTGGCCTGCAGATACAGTTTTCAGACCCCTAGTTTATGATGAGAGTATCAGGAGGGAGGAAGGGCTGATGTTTGACTTTGCTCAACTTTCTTTACTTGCAGCATTCCTGTATTGTGAATATCAGCCTTGTTTTGTGCTAGAACATTTCCTCAGTTAAGGAGATAACTATGCCCATGTGTTCAAAATATAAGTGAGCTTCGACTTAACCAGAGGAGGAAGTTCCTGCTTTGTCTCTCATTACATTACTTTTGCACAGAGTATGTTTGGAAACTGTGTAGTAAAGCAGATCAGATAATTTTTCTGTGCATTGTTTTATGGTAAAAGCCTACAAGTAGCATCACCTGACATATAAATATCAGCAAATAACAAATAGTACATGCACAAGATATGCATAGAGACCAGTAGAATGACAGATGCGTGGGATGCATAGCAAAAAGAAGCATATATGGTAATGGTAATGTATAGGATGTATTCTAATGACATATTTTGTTGTCAGAAGGCTTATTACTGTTGATTACAAAATATAACTTAAGTTTACTATTAATGGTAATAAGAATGGAGAAAGTAAATAATAGGGAAGCCTCTGAGAATGTAGATTCATTATCATGATATGGTAGGATGGTCATTCTCCTCTCCCCAGGTTGGTATGCAGCCAGATTAAACAGGTACAGTCATACCAGTTATTTATGACTGACATCCATTTTGATTGGGCCAGTGCCCATTCTGATTGGTCAGTGCCCATGATCTATCCTTGAACTTAAATGTATGTTAATTAAAACTACTAGTTAGCGTCCTGGGAAGGGGCATAAAAACAAAACTAACGGGCTTCCCTGGTGGCTCAGTGGTTGAGAGTCCACCTGCCGATGCAGGGGACACGGGTTCGTGCCCTGGTCCGGGAAGATCCCACATGTCGCGGAGCAGCTGGGCCAGTGAGACATGGCCGCTGAACCTGCGCATCCGGAGCCTGTGATCCGCAACGGGAAGAGGCCACAACAGTGAGAGGCCCGCTTACCGCAAAAATAAATAAATAAATAAATAAAATAAAACAAAACTAACGTGTGAAGTTTTGTCACCAATTGTAAAAAATTAATATGGTTAATTTCTAGAAATATGGTGGCTAAAATAAAATTATGGTCAATTTTCAGAAATATTTCAGATCAACATAAACATCCTGTTACTAGTCCTTAGAAATTCTGATAAAATATAACATCCCATGATTGAGCAAGAAATTCCAACTTGCTAGAATAAAAAAAAAGAAAAGAAAGAAAGAAAAACTATGACTGCCGGAGTGGGGTATAGCATGGTCAGATTGTGTAAACTAGGAATGTGGGCTGTAATGGCCATGTAACAAAGACGATGAGGCCTTGGGTCATTGTGAAGTGAGGTTTTGGAGCTATAGACCCCTGAGGATAGCTGGTACCCTTGAATTTATGCACTTCAGTAAAATTAAAAAAAAATTATACCCACGGAGAAACAAGGAACTTGGCTCTTTTCCTGAGACTTGGCTGGCAAATAATCTCCCATGAAGATTTGTGATCATTGGCTTAAAACTCACCCAAAACCTGAAAAGTAGCATAAAAATTGGTTCTCAGCTGGTGACTCCCCTGGGATTCTAGGCAGAAGCAAAGTCAAAATAGCTCTTGAGGAACATACAATACAGGCAATAAGGTATTCTTACAGAAAAAAAAATAGCCCTTTAAAACATGAATTCACAGTAGAGTGTTACCAAACACATGAGGAAATAGCACACCATAATGAACGTCAGTAGACACAACAAACAACAGGATTATATCTCCAGGAAATACAGTTAGTAGAATAGAGATACGAGAGAAAATTCACAACTCAGAAACCTAACAACAATTGAATAAGAGACTTTTAAAACAAGACTGGTGGATTTACGAAAGAAGAAAATAAACTTTTAGAAATGGAAGTGAAAGAGTGGCATGGACATATATACACTACCAAACGTAAAATAGATAGCTAGTGGGAAGCAGCTGCATAGCACAGGGAGATCAGCTTGGTGCTTTGTGACTACCTAGAGGGGTGGGATAGGGAGGGTGGGAGGGAGACGCAAGAGGGAAGGGGTATGGGGATATAGGTATATGTATAGCTGATTCACTTTGTTATAAAGCGGAAACTACCATTCACTTTGTTATAAAACGGAAACACCATTGTAAAGCAATTATACTTCAATAAAGATGTTAAAAAAAGAAAATTATGATTTGTTTGCTAATCATCAGATAATATAAAGCTAGTAGAAATTATTAAGTTGTTAACTGGATTAAGGCAATCATCCATAATGCAGCAGAGAGGGATAAAGAGATGACAAAACATGAGCTAAAGAGACATGAGAATGAGAAGATTCAACATATATCTAAAAGAGATTCTAAAAGAATAATTAGAACATGGAGGAGAAGCAATATTTAAAGAGACAATGGCTGATAACTTTTCAAGACTGATGAAAGATATGATGTAGATTTAAGAAATTCAGGAAGCATCAAGCAGGATACATAAAAAATAAACTATATATCGTAATCTCGTAATGAAACTAGAGAACCCCATAGAAAATTTTAAAATGTTAAAAATCCACCAAAAAGAAATTACCTATAAAGAAGCAATACACCAACTATGAGCTGCAAGACAAAACTAACTGAGGCCAAAAGAGAAAAGAATATCCTCAAAGTACTGAGGAAAGTAACTATCTAGAGTTTCTATACCTTGTAAATATCATAAAAGAGTATGGGCAAAATAAGTGCAAATTTAGCTGAAGACTAAGCAAATTTCCTACTCTTAGATAGTGAAATAACTAATATACCTATATACATATACATATATATATGCACATATATATATATGTGTCTGTGTGTGTATGTATATATATATATATATATATATATATATAGGTGTATGTATATATGTGTATATATATATATTGCCAGGCAAAGGAAAATAGAATGCAGAAACAATGAGATGCACAAAGCAATGGTGAACATTGAAACTTGTAAAGATAGGTAAATCCAAACAAGTACAGATTATAGAAAACAACAATAACATTAATGATTAAATGACAGGTTGTAAGCATGATATGGGTTGAATTATATCCCCCACACCCAAAATTCATATATTGAGGTCCTAAGCCCCTCCAGTACCTCACAATTTGATCATATTTGGAAATAGGATTGTTGCAGATATAACTAGTTAAGATGAGGTCATACTGGAGTAGGGTGGGTCCCTAATACAATATGAATGGCATCCTTATAAAAAGGGGAAATTTGGACACAGAGACACATACACACACAAATACTTCATCATGTGCAGAATGGAGTTATGCTGCCACAGCCTGGAAATACCAGAAATTAGGAGCAAGGCCGGGACACAAATCCTTCTCTGGTGTCTTCAGAGCGACCATGGCCCTGCCAGAACTGTGAGGCAAATTTCTGTTATTTAAGCCACTTAATTTGTGCTACTTTGTTATGGCAGCCATAGAAAACTAATATAGACATCCCTGGCGATCCAGTGGTTAGGGCGTTGAGCTTTCACTGCTGTGGGCCTGGGTTCGATCCCTGATCAGGGAAGTAAGATCCCACAAGCTGCGTGGCATGGCCAAAAAAAAAAAACAAAACAAAACACCAAAATATAAATGACAAAATAGATTAAAACACTTGAAAACAATAATAGTAGATAAGTATATAATAATAATAGATGAGTATGTTAGAGTTGTGTTTTTCTGTCTCTTGTATTATAGTCTGGGAGAAAGAGTAGAAATATAGATCAACTTTAGTCTTTAAGTCAGTATGCATGTTAGATATTTGATGGTAATCAACAAAAGAATTTAAATAGAATATTTATAGCCGAACCAGTCGAGATTGATAGAAGGGAACTGTATAGATAAAAACTTAATAAATATGATATAAAGGAAGAAGGGGGTGGCAGAAAAGTAAAAGCATGGTAAATAAAACAAAATAAAATGGTTGAAATAAATTCAAGTATATAATTAAGTACAATAAATGTTAAAGGCCTAAACTCATCTGTTAAGGGCATAGAAGTTCATAATGAAAAGATTTAATTAGTTATATTCTAAAGACAAAGGGTAAATGGGAAGCAAAACATGGAAGAGTTGGACATAAATGGATAAAAACGAAAGGTTGAGGCATAGAATAGCTAAAGAAAGCTGGCACTGAGATGGTGATATAAGATGAACCTAGTGGCAGGACAGGAATAAAGACACAGATGTAGAGAATGGACTTGAGGATGGGGGTGGGGTGGGGTGGGGAAGAGGAAGCTGGGACGAAGTGAAAGAGTAGGATTGACATATATACACTACCAAATGTAAAATAGATAGCTAGTCGGAAGCAGCTGCATAGCACAGGGAGATCAGCTCGGTGCTTGGTGACCACCTAGAGGTGTGGGATAGGGAGGGTGGGAGGTAGGGAGGCACAAGAGGGAGGGGATATGGGGATATATGTATACATATAGCTGATTCACTTTGTTATACAACAGAAACTAACACAGCACTGTAAAGCAATTATACTCTAATAAAGATGTAAAAACAAGCAACTCCAACTAGAGTTTTCATCCAAATTCAAAAGTTGTTTTACAGTCATTAAGCTTTGAAGTTCATAAACAAGTACATTATTTGACTATTTCCGTTAGTCATATAAAGTGAGAAATCAAGTCACAGCCTTTATCAAAAGATTGAATGCTTCCAAGTGACATATCTCATGAATACAGGACAGAAAAGTAATGAGAAATATCAAACTCTCTTTTTCTTTTGTAGAATACTAATACCAAAAAAGCTTTTAAAATTAAAAAATGTTGGTCACCCAAAAAAAAAAAGAAGTATTTAAGGCAAAATAACTTTTAGTGATAAAGAGGTTCACTTTTTAATGATACAGAGGAAAACTAACTAGGAAGATATATTTTTGAAACAACCTAGCCTCAAATATATATAGCAAGATTTGACATAAATACAAGGAAACATTGACATATTCACGTTCATATTTGAAGATTTTAGCATACCTACCTCAGTAGTTAATAAAACAAGCAGGGAAAAAATTTAGTACAGTTAAAGAGCAAACTTGATCTAGTGAACATAACTAGAACTCTAGGTACAATAATTAGATATAATGATTTTTCTTCTCAATTTTACATAAACTATTTCTAAAAATTGACTGTGTACAAGGTTACAATGAAATGTCAAAAACACCCAAAGTCTACATGAAAACCACTTTCTCTGACTGCCCTGTAATAAAGATATACATCAATTTTAAATGGCAAAAAAAGTGTACATTTTGAAATTTAAAAAATACTCTTTAATCCATTGGTTAAGAAAAAAATCATATGGTAAATTATAAATCATTGAGACTTTAACAACAATGATGACACCACTTACTAAAACTTATGAGATGCTCCTAAAGCCACATTTAGAAAATTTTAGCTTCAGATGAATGTGTAAGAAGAGAAGGAAAACTAACAGTAACGAACTGTGTCCACTTTAAGAAGTTGCAAAATGAACAACAGAGTTGATCTCTCCCCCCAAAAACGAGGAAAATAAAGTTACAAATTAATAAAATAAAAAAACAATAAGATCAACAAAACCAAAATCTGGTCTTTGAATAGTAGACAAGACTAACAAAATAAACTTACTGTAATATTGATTTTACAAAGAGAATTGATAAATGAACAATAACAGGAATGGAAAAAGCAAACACTGTCATAAATATGGTTGAGTTTAAAAGCATAATAACAATACCTTGAATAGCTTTGTAAATAAATCCGAGAATTACACAAATGGACACTTCATGCAAAAAATTAAACTTATTAAAACTGTCTCAGGGAAATAAATGATCCAAATAAATCTATAACCAGTAAAGAAATTCTATCAGTAGTCAAAAATCTGGGGGCTTCCCTGGTGGTGCAGTGGTTGAGAGTCCGCTTGCTGATGCAGGGGACACGGGTTTGTGCCCTGGTCCGGGAAGATCCCACATGCCGTGGAGCGGCTAGGCCTGTGAGCCATGGCCGCTGAGCCTGCGCGTCCGGAGCCTGTGCTCCACAACGGGAGAGGCCACAATAGTGAGAGGCCTGCATACCACAAAAAAAAAAAAAAAGTCTGGTACAAAAATTATCCCCAGGTCTGGAGGATTTCATGTCAGTTTACCATATTTTCAAGGAATAGATAATCCTTATTGTATACAAACTCTTTCAGAGAATAGAAAAAGAAAGAAAACTCCCCTCTGCTAACTTTTAGAGAATAATATAATCTTGTCACCCAAATTAGGCAGATATACTTTGAGAAATATAAACTACAGGATTACCTCACTTATGTACATGGACGCAAAAAATCATAAATATCAGCAAATTAAATCCATTAATGGATTTGATTAATGAAATACCACCTCACGCCAATTTGGATTTATACCATAAATATTAAAGAATATTTTAACTTTTAAAAATGTATTAATGTCCTTGATCGCCTTAAAGAAGAAAAGTCATATAACCATTTCAGTGGATTTTAAAAACATTTAATATTTCAATATCATTTTATGATTAAAAAACTAGCTAACTAGGAATACAATAGGACTTTTAAAATTGGGTAAATATTATTGACCAAGGAATATTTGGAATAAAATAATGTTACCAACTATCATTATCTTCATGCAACAGGCAATAAGAAAAGAAAAATAAATAAAAGTTACAGGTATTGGAAAAGAAAACAAACCAAAACTGTTAGAAAATGATTGTCTTTATAGAAAAATTTAAATAATCTTCAGGTAAACTGTTAGAACTAAAAATAATTCAGCAAAGTTTCTGGATAAAAATACAAAACATATTACCATAAAACTTCTAGAATAGTACATAGGAGTTTATCGTTATGACCTGGAGTTCTTAGGGAAACAGTTCTTCATCAATATTATAAATTTCTGCTCTGGGAAAGACACTGTGAAGAGAATGAAGAGACAAGCCACAGACTGGGTATTATATTTGCAAATCACATATCTGATAAAGTACTTGTATCCAGAATATATTAAAAAAGTCTCGAAACACAATAAGAAAACCAACAACCCAAGTAAAAGCGGGAAAAGATTTGAATGGATACTCTGCAAAGAAGATGAAGATAAACAGATTGGCAAGTAAATACAAGAAAAGATGCTCAGTGTCATTAGCCATTAAGTGAATGCAAATTAAAGCCACACTTAGATACCACTACAAACCTATCAGAATGGCTAAAATAATATTTTTTAAAAATATAATACCAGTGTCAGTGAGATTGCAGAGCACTTGAAACTTTCATATGTTGCCAGTAAGAATGTAAAATGGTACAGTTGCTCTGGAAAACAGTTTGGCAGTTTCTTATATTCTTATATGCAATTCCAATACCACCCAGCAATTGCACTTCTAGGTTTTTATCCCAGAGAAATGGAAACTTGTGTTTGCACACAAACCTGTGCATGAATGTGTAGAGAGCTTTATTAATAATGAGACAAAATTGGAATCAACCCAAATGCCCATCAACAACAGATGAATGGATAAAACATATTGCGGTATATACACATAACGGAATACTACTCAGCAGTAAGAAAGAAAGTGAACTTTTGATACATGCATCAACATTGATAAATCCCAAAGGCAGCATGCTCAATGAAAGGAGCCAGTCTCAAAAGGTTATATACTTTAAAATTTCATTTATATGACATTCTCAAAAAGACAAAACTATAGTGACAGAGTGGTTGCCATGTTTAGGAGTGGAGGGAGGATGTGACTACAAAGCGGTAGCATAAGGTAGTGTTTGGGGATGATGGAACTGTTCTGTATCTTGATTGTGGTGTTGATTACATTTACACATGTATTAAAACTCACAGAACTGTACAGCAAAAAACCTCAATTTCCCCGTATGTCAATTTAGAAAATAAAATTAAGAAACTAAAAAGTACTTTATAGAAAAAAGGATATGTACAGTGCCAGAAGGATGATCATACATCCCACTTGGCCTGGAACATCTCCAGTTCATGCCTTTACCCTGGTATAGTTATTAATGGTGTCACTCTCAAAATGTCGGTCTGGAATGGTACATTATACAGTCACCCTAATTATGAAACAATTTGTTTTCATTAAGATATGAGAAGCAATAGTAAAGACAATATTGCTTTTGTTTACCATTCATATAATGAAGCACAGAACTTGCATGGCATATACACTTTCCTCTAGGGAGAGAGAGAGGAGAAAGGAATGGGGGCTTTAGCCAAAATAAATATGACAAAATTAAAAATAAAAAGGTGGCTCTTAATGGAAAGAAAAGAAGGTATTTTTTTTTCTTATTCATGTTCGTGTGAGAACTTGATCAGTTCTTGACTCAAGTGGGTGATTGGAAATGTTGGTGGTCCTCTCAGATTGTTGAAAAATGAAATGGTAGGTGCTGATGTAACCTATTGTCTTAACTATTCTGACTGAAACTACCCCGTTCTCTGATACCCATGTTTAAAAACAAAAAGTCTGTGTTTGCAGTTATATGAACAGTAGCCATCTTGGGGACGGGAACCACTATTACCCTAATGCAGAGAGAGAAACTGCAGACACAGTAGCTACCCAAAGACTAGAATATATTATTGTGACCCACTGCTTTAATTGGTAAAAAGAGTGTGACATTAGCATCAAGTGCATCCTAGAATGAGTTCTCTTAAGAAGCATTACTCAGTGCAGTAATATGACTTCCTGTTTGCCTTTGACTGGAAGAAGACAGACAGTTTGATTAAATTAAATTCTTCTATGGTAACTTTAGGTAAACGTTTTGCTCTACAACCCATTTGCAGAAGTCCTTTAAAGACAGATTTTGCACAGAACTAAGATTTGTTTTGATATTCCCACTTCAGTCAGGGCAATGCAAAGGAGGCCTTTCCCTTTACTTAAGAATGCCATCACAGACCATCAGCATTCTTCCCCTCAACCAACGCTATCTCAAAAAACAGATGTGGCTCTCACTTGTTGCTTTCTTTTATTTGGTCCTCTTTTCCTAAAAACTCCTTTATTGAGATGTAATTCATATACCATGCCATTCACGCACTTAAAGTCTACAATCCAGTGGGGTTTTAGTATAGTCACATATATGTGCAAGCATCACCACAGTCAATATTACAATATATCTGTCATCTTACAAAGAAACCCTCTACCCTTTAGCTACCACCTCCTACCTCCTCATCCCCCACACTTGGCCCTAAGCAACCATTAATCTACTTTCTGTTTCTATTGATTTCCATAGTCTTTACTTTCATATGAATGAGATCATATATTATGTGGGCTTTTGTGAATGGCTTCTTTCACTCAGCATAATGTTTTTAACGTTCATCCGTATTGTAGCATATATATATCAGTGCTTCATTCCTTTCTCTGGCTGAGTAATATTCTGTTATATAGATATACCATATTCTGTTTATCCATTTGTCTCTTGATGAACATTTGGGTTGTTTCTGTCTGTTGGCAGTTGTGAATAATCCTACTATAAACATTTGCATACAAGTTTCTGTGCAGATATAAGTTTTCAACTTTCTTGTTTGTATACCTAGGAATGGAATTACTGGGTCGTATGGTAACTCTCTTTTTAATCACTTGAGGAATTGCCGGGCTGTTTTCCAAAGATGCTGCACCATTTTGCATTCCCATCAGCAGTGTATGAGTGTTCCAATTTCTCCACATTCTCACCAACATTTGTTGTTGATCTAACTTTTTGATTCTAGCCATCCTACTGGATTTAAAGTTGTGTCTTACTGTGTTTTGATTTTATTTCCCTGATGACTTATGATGTTGAGCATCTTTGCACGGGCTTATTGGTTATTTGTATATCTTCTCTGGAGAAATGTTTGTTCAGATCTTCTGCATGTTTTAAAATTGGATTATCTGCCTTTTTATTTTTGACATATAAGAGTTTTAAATATATTATTGGTGCAAGTCCCTTATCAGATATATGATTTGCACAAGTGTTTTCTCATTCTATGGGCTGTATTTTCACTTTATTGATGCTGGCCTTTGAATTAGAAAAGTTTTAAATGTTTTAAAATTAATTTTTATTGGAGTACAGTTGATTTACAATGTTGTGTTAGTTTCTGCTGTACAGCAAATTGAATCAGTTATACATATACCTATATCCAATCTTTTTTAGATTCTTTTCCCATATAGATCATTAGAGAGTATTGAGTAGAGTTCTCTGTGCCATACAGTACGTTCTTATTAGTTATCTTTTTTTTTTTTTGCGGTACGCGGGCCTCTCACTGTTGTGGCCTCTCCCGTTGCGGAGCACAGGCTCCGGACGCGCAGGCCCAGCGGCCGTGGCTCATGGGCCTAGCTGCTGCGTGGCATGTGGAATCTTCCCGGACCGGGGCATGAACCCACATCCCCTGCATCGGCAGGCGAACTCTCAACCACTGCGCCACCAGGGAAGCCCTAGTTATCTATTTTATATATAGTAGTATGTATATGTCAATCCCAATCTCCCAATTTATCCCTCCCCCCATTTCCCCCTTGGTAACCATAAGTTTGTTTTGTTTTGTAAATAAGTTCATTTGTACCATTTTTTAAGGTTTCACATATAATCAATATTATATGATATTTGTCTTTCTCTGTCTGACTACTCCACTCAGTATGATAATCCCTAGGTCCATCCATGTTGCTGCAAATGGGATTATTTCATTCTTTTTTATGGCCGAGTAATATTCCATTGTATATATGTACCACATCATCTTTATCCATTCCTCCATCATTGGACATTTAGGTTGATTCCATGTCCTGGCTGTTGTAAATAATGCTGCAGTGAACATTGGGGTACATGTATCTTTTTGAACTATGCTTTTCTCTGGATATACAGCCAGGAGTGGGATTGCTGGATCATATGGTAGCTCAATTTTAATTTTATTAAAGAACCTCCATACTGTCCTCCTTTAAATTTTGATGAAGTCCTATTTACCTATATTTTTCTTTTGTCACTCATACTTTTGGTGTTATAGCTAAGAATCTTTGCCAAATACAAGATCATGAAGACTTTCCCCCTGTTATCTTTCAAAAGTTTTATAGCTTTTGCACTTACATTTAGGTCTTTGATCCATTTTGAGTTAATTTTTTATGTGATGTGAAGTAAGGATCCAACTTCATTCTTTTGCATATCTTTTGCAGTTGTCCTAGCACCATTTGTAGAAAAGACTCTTCTTTACCTGTTGAATGGTCTTGGCATCCTTGTAAAAAAAAAAGTCACTTAGTTATATACATATGGGTTAATTTCCAGATTATATCTTCTGTTCCATTGATCTGTTTGTCTATCCTTGTGCCAATACAACATTATCTTGACTACCCTTTTTCGTAGTAAGTTTTGGAGTTGGGAAGTGTAATCCTCCTGCTTTATTCTTTTTTTCCAGGATGGTTTTGGCTGTTCTGCTTCCCCTGAAATTTTGTGTGAATTTTAGAATAATTTTGTCAATTTATACAAAGAAGCTGTCAGAGATTCTGATAGGGATTGCACTTAATCTGTAGATCAGTTTGGTTAGCATTGCCATCTTAACAATGTTGTCTTCTAATCCATGATTATGGTATGATTTTCCATTTATTTAGATCTTCTGTAATTTCTTTCAATAATGTTTTGTAGTTTTCATTGTATAAGTCTTTCACTTTGTTAAATTTACTCTGAAGTATTTTATTCTTTTTTATGCTTTTGTTAATGGAATTGTTTTCTTAATTTCATTTTCACACTGTTCATCAATAGTATATAGAAATAATTAGTTATTGTATATTGTTCCTGTATCCTGTACCCTTGCTGAACTAATTTATTAGTAATAATAGTTTCTTAGGGGATTCCTTAGTATTTCCTTTCTGTATAAAATGTCATCTGTGAATAGAGAAAAGTATCCACATTGGAAAGGAAGTAAAACTTTTATTTATTTTCTTGTCTAATTGCCCCGGCTAGAACCTCCAGTAACAATATTGAAGTGGTAAGAGCAGAAATACTTGTCTTGTTCCTGATCTTACTGGGAAAGCATCCAGTCTTTCACTATTAAGTATGATGTTAGATGTGGCTTTTTCATAGATGCTCTTTATCACATTGAGGAAGTTCCCTCCTATCCCTTGTTTGTTGAGTATTTTTTATCATGAAAGAGTGTTAGATTTTGTCAGATACTTTTTCTAAGTCTATTGAGAGGATCATGTGATTTTTAAATATTCTATTTCTATTGATATGATGTACTAAAATACTTGATTTCCAGATGTTAAATCAACCTTGCATCCCTGGGATAAATCCCATGGGGTCATGGTATAGAATTATTTTTATATATTGCTAGATTCAGTTTGCCAGCATTTTAGTTGAAGTTATTTGGTACTCTTTCTATCAGTTCTACTCTTTTACACTATAGGGAAACATTACCATAATATAGCATTTCTTTGTTTCTCTCCTTATAATGTTGGCTTAATGCGATGGAATGCTTAATTCTGGACCTACTAGATAAATACAGTGATTCATGCTAATAACCTCTGTTTCATTGTCATACTCCATTTGTTGTCAAAATGCAAAGCTACTTTTAAAATACAGGACGGGAAAGAAAGTCTGTTTTATTTATTTTTTAAATTGAGATCGACTCACATAACATTAAAATAGTATCAGGTGTACAACATAATGATTCAATACTTGTATATATTGTGAAATGATTACCACAATAAGGCTAGTTAGTATACATCACCAGACGTAGTTACAAATTACACTTGTGTGTGTGATGAAAGCTTTCAAGATCTGTTCTCTTAGCTACTTTCAAATATATAATCCAGTATTATTTTTTTTAAAGGTGGAGGACGGGTGAATTTGACCTCTCTCTCTTTTTTTAAATTTATTTATTTTTATTTTTGGCTGTGTTGGGTCTTTGTTTGTGTGCAAGGGCTTTCTCTGGTTGTGGCAAGCGGGGGCCACTCTTCATCGCGGAGTGGGCCTCTCACAGTCGTGGCCTCTCTTGTTGTGGAGCACAAGCTCCAGATGCGCAGGCTCAGCAGTTGTGGCTCACGGGCCCAGTTACCCCACGGCATGTGGGATCCTCCCAGGCCAGGACTCAAACCCATGTCCCTTGCATTAGCAGGCAGATTCTCAACCACTACACCACCAGGGAAGCCCTGTAATCCAGTATTATTAACTATAGTCACCATGTTGTAAATTTCATCCCCAGGACTTATTTATTTTATAACTGGAAGTTTGTATCTTTTGATCCCCTTCACCCACCCACCCCCACCTCTGGCAGTCACCAATCTGTTTCTGTATTTATGCATTTGGTTTAAAAAAATCTATTTTAAAGTTTTCATTTTTCTCCAAAGTTCATTTTATTTATGAGTTGAATTGTAGCTACTGCTTCTTCCCCCTCTAGTTTAACTTTTATTATTTTTTTCATCTTTGATTCAAGAGTGAACTAGAGAGTTCATTCTTTGTGGCTAAACTGAATTATTTAGTAACAATTGGAATAACATGGCACTGTGTTCAAGTATAAGGAGTTGAGGTGAGAACACAAGCCTATAACCTACTTCTTCTGTCTGCTCAACCAGATGTAAATAGTTGATTCCCTACCTCTTAACACTGCTTTTCTTTTCCATTTAATGCCAGTCATGTTGTGCTTCATTACCCTTGACTGATTCATTCTTTCCTTTCTGTCTTCTGGGTAAATATGTAGTACATATATTGCAGTTAGCATGGTTTATAGTAGCTTTTTGTGTATACTGACCACTCATGCCTGAAATGACAATTTTGCCAAAAGTTGCAAGGACTGCCGCATTTATATATCTGTGATTTTAAATATGATTAAATTGGAGTCAGTAGGTGTGAGCCTGTTGTTCAGGGTAGGACTTTACATAACTGGTAACTGTGGCATCTTTCTCAAACAGTGCTTTCATTATGTCAGGTTCTTATCCTCAACATCTTCAGTGATTTGTTGCTCTTACAATAAGTCAAACTTCTTTAGCTTGACGAAGACCCTCCGTATACATGCTAACTTACCATTGTTTCCCATCGTGCACCATTTGCTGTAGTTAGGCTAACTTCCTCATTGTCCTAGAAGCACAGTGAATTCCCTTTTGCCTTGTTTTCCTTAGATGGAATAATTATCCTCTCTTCCACACTAATCTAAACCCTGTAAGACCCAATCCAAACCTTGCTGTCCATGAAGACATTCTTGACTAGATCAGCCCTCAGTAATCTCCTCTGAATTATAGCACTTACAATTGTGATTCCAGATTTATGGTAATGACAGTTTCCATTATTAGCTGTTAATTCTCATGTGTTAGTATTCTCTTTCTCAATATATTATATAGGCTTCTGACAGGGAAGTTATCCTATATCATAACTCTTTTCTCCTCCTTGTAGAACTTGTTGCTCAAGTCACCTTTCCTAATTGACTAGAATACCCATGCCAAATTTTATGTAACCATTTAAAACAACCAGAATTTGATCACTCTTATCATCGGTTATTCCCAGAACTTACTTTTTCCTCTGTGCCTTTCACTCTTCAATTATCAAATATATTTTAGCGATATGATACCAAAACAATGTATGTACCGTGAAGTTACTATACAGTTCGAGGCCTCTGAGTTTTCTTGTGCTGCTCTCTATCTTACAGGAGCACTATGAAACCAGAAGCAAAGGTAACTTCCTAAGGCAATTAAGAAAATAGACTTTTCCCCTCAAAAACAGTTTAACCACTGCTCAAGAACAAGCAAATATCTTCAGAATCTGCCTATATCTTGCCAAGAGCCTAAAGCTTCTTGGGGAATAGCATAATAATTATGCTGTTGGTGTTGGTGATTATGATATTAACAATCTTAGCCTGAATAATATGTCACTATAAACATAGAACATAAATTTTGTAGCATGCAGAAACAGTGGATGGTGATCAGTGATGCAGGCAGGACAAGAGGTCAGAACCAGGAGAATTAAGGCTTTGGCTAAACCCAGAGGTCTGTGCAAAGGTTTGAGTCAGTATAACTACGCATTCAAGATACAGGCAATGCACAAGATCTGGTGGTTCGGTCATAGTGGAAATCATAGAAGTATTCAAAAGAGCAACAAGGAGATCTTTAAGTTAAATCAGCATTTACTTTATTCAGAACCATTTCACTTATCTCTCATTTTGGCAAAAGTCAATCATGCTTCTAACCTGCTCAAAGCCTTGTAAAGCCATAAGTGCCTTAATGTGCTTTGAGTGAGGCATGTGGAGTCACAGAATAACGATGATCCTTACAATCTAGCAAAAGAGCATTGTAATAACAGAATATAAAGAAACTGAAGCAATCAATGTGTATATTTAGGATTTATTTGAGGTGTGGCAAAATATAATGTAAATGGGAACACAGAGCTTCTGATCTGTAGCAAATACAATGGTGATGGATTTTGATACTGCAGAAATAAGAAGTTATACATGCATACAAGTTCTGTTTGATACAAGTCAAAGCCCAATTGATTAGCTTCCAATAAATCAAAAAAAAAAAAAAAGGAAGAAGGCAAACTCTGCTTTAAGTAGAAGAACCATTATAGCTTATTAAGATATTATTCTGGCATGAGGACCGAATCTATCTTGGCATTTCTTCCAGCATACAAAAGTGGGCCATCTGGGAGGGGATGGAAAGAGATATTCCATGCAAATGGAAATCAAAAGAAAGCTGGGGTAGCAATTCTCATATCAGACAAAGTAGACTTTTCAAACAAAGACTATTACAAGAGACAAGAAGGACACTACATAATGATCAAGGGATCAATCCAAGAAGAAGATATAACAATTGTAAATATTTATGCACTCAAAATAGGAGCACTTCAATACATAAGGCAGATACTAACAGCCAAAACAGGGGAAATCGACAGTAACACATTCATAGTAGGGTACTTTAAAACCCCACTTTCACCAATGGACAGATCATCCAAAATGAAAAAAAAAAAGGAAACACAAGCTTTAAATGATACATTAAACAAGATGGACTTAGTGAATATTTATAGGATATTCCATCCAAAAACAACAGAATACACTTTCTTCTCAAGTGCTCATGGAACATTCTCCAGGATAGATCATATCTTGGGTCACAAATCAAGCCTTGCTAAATTTAAGAAAATGGAAATTGTATCAAGTATCTTTTCAGACCACAACGCTATGAGACTAGATATCAAATACAGGAAAAAATCTGCAAAAAATAGAAACACATGGAGGCTGAAAAATACACTACTTAATAACCAAGAGATCACTGAAGAAATCAAAAAGGAAATCAAAAAATACCTAGAAACAAATGACAATGAAAACAGGATGACTCAAAACCGATGGGATGCAGTAAAAGCAGTTCTACCACAGAAGTTTAGAGCAATACAATCCTACCTTAAGAAACAAGAAACATCTCAAATATACAACCTAAACTTACAACTAAAGCAATTAGAGAAAGAAGAACAAAAACCCCCAAAGTTAGCAGAAGGAAAGAAATCATAAACATCAGATCAGAAATAAATGAAAAAGAAATGAAGGAAATGATAGCAAAGATAAATAAAACTAAAAGCTGGTTCTTTGAGAAGATAAACGAAATTGATAAAACATTAGCCAGACTCATCAAGAAAAAATAGGGAGAAGACTCAAATCAGTAGAATTAGGAATGCAGAAGGAGAAGTAAAAACTGACACTGCAGAAATACAAAGGATCATGAGAGATTACTACAAGCAACTATATGCAAATAAAATGGACAACCTGGAAGAAATAGACAAATTCCTAGAAATACACAACCTTCTAAGACTGAACCAGGAAGAAATAGAAAATATGAAAAGAGCAATAACAAGAACTGAAATGGAAACTGTGATTAAAAATCTTCCAACAAACAAAAGCCCAGGACCAGATGGCTTCACAGGCGAATTCTGTCAGACATTTAGAGAAGAGCCAAGACCTATCTTTCTCAAACTCTTCCAAAATGTAGCAGAGGGAGGAACACTCCCAAACTCCTTCTATGAGGCCACCATCACCCTGATACCAAAACCAGACAAAGATGTCACAAAGAAAGAAAACTACAGGCCAATATCACTGATGAACACAGATGCAAAAATCCTCAACAAAATACTAGCAAACAGAATCCAACAGCACATTAAAAGGATTATACACCATGATCAAGTGGGGTTTAACCCAGGAATGCAAGGATTCTTCAATATACGCAAATCAATCAATGTGATACACCATATTAACAAATTGAAGGAGAAGAACCATATGATCATCTCAATAGATGCAGAGAAAGCTTTTGACAAAATTCAATTCCCATTTATGATAAAAACCCTCCAGAAAGTAGGCATAGAGGGAACATACTCAACATAATAAAGGCCATATATATGAAAAACCCACAGCCAACATCATCCTCAATGGTGAAAAACTGAAATCATTTCCACTAAGATCAGGAACAAGACAAGGTTGCCCATTCTCACCACTATTATTCAACATAGTTTTGGAAGTTTTAGCCACAGCAAGCAGAGAAGAAAAAGAAATAAAAGGACTCCAAATCAGAAAAGACATAAAGCTGTTACTGTTTGCAGATGACATGACACTATACATAGAGAATCCTAAATATGCTACCAGAAAACTACTAGAGCTAATCAATGAATCTGGTAAAGTAGCAGGATACAAAATTAATGCACAGAAATCTCTGGCATTCCTATACACTAATGGTGAAAAATCTGAAAGTGAAATTAAGAACACACTCCCATTTACCATTGCAACAAAAAGAATAAAACATCTAGGAATATGGGGCTTCCCTGGTGGCGCAGTGGTTGAGAGTCCACCTGCTGATGCAAGGGACACAGGTTCGTGCCCCAGTCCGGGAAGATCCCACCTGCTGCGGAGCAGCTAGGCCCGTGATCCGTGGCCGCTGAGCCTGCACGTCCGGAGCCTGTGCTCCACAATGGGAGAGGCCACAACAGTGAGAGACCTGCATACCGCTAAAAAAAAAAAAAATCTAGGAATAAACCTACCTAAGGAGACAAGAGACCTGTATGCAGAAAATTATAAGACACTGCTGAAATAAACGAAAGATGATACAAACAGATGGAGAGATATCCCATGTTCTTAGATTGGAAGAATGAACATTGTGAAAATGACTATACTACCCAAAGCAATCTATAGATTCAATGCCATCCCTATCAACCGACCACTGGCATTTTTCACAGAACTAGAACAAAAAATTTCACAATTTGTATGAAAACATAAAAGACCCCGAATAGCCAAAGCAATCTTGAGAAAGAAAAATGGAGCTTGAGGAATCAGGCTCACTGACTTCAGACTACACTACAAAGCTACAGTAATCAAGGCAGTATGGTACTGGCACGAAAACAGAAATATAGATCAATGGAACAGGATAGAAAGCCCAGAGATTATCCCACACACATATGGTCACCTTATCTTTGATAAAGGAAGCAAAAATATCTAGTGGAGAAAATACAGCCTGTTCAATATGTGGTGCTGGGAAAACTGGACAGCTACATGTAAAAGAATGAAATTAGAACACTCCCTAACACCATACACAAAAATAAACTCAAAATGGATTAAAGACCTAAATGTAAGGCCAGACACTATCAAACTCTTAGAGGAAAACATAGGCAGAACACTCTGTGACATAAATCACAGCAAGATCCTTTTTGACCCACCTCCTAGAGAAATAGAAATGAAAACAAAAATAAACAAATGGGACCTAATGAAACTTAAAAGCTTTTCCTCAGCAAAGGAAACCATAAACAAGACCAAAAGACAACTCTCAGAATGGGAGAAAATATTTGCAAATGAAGCAACTGACAAAGGATTAATCTCCAAAATTGAGCAGCTCATGCAGCTCATTAACAAAAAAAGCCAACAACTCAATCCAAAAATGGACAGAAGACCTAAATAGATATTTTTCCAAAGGAGACATACAGATTGCCAACAAACACATGAAGGAATTCTCAACATCATTAATCATTTGAAAAATGCAAATCAAAACTACAATGAGATATAATCTCACACCAGGCAGAATGGCCATCATCAAAAAATCTACAAACAATAAATGCTGGAGAGGGTGTGGAGGAAAGGGAACCCTCTTGTACTGTTGGTGGGAATGTAAATTGATACAGCCACTATGGAGAACAGTATGGAGGTTCCTTAAAAAACTACAAATAGAACTACCATATGACCCAGCAATCCCACTACTGGGCATATACCCTGAGAAAACCGTAGTTCAAAAATGTGTCATGTACCACAATGTTCATTGCAGCTCTATTTACAATAGCCAGGACATGGAAAAACCTAAGTGTCCATCAACAGGTGAATGGATAAAGAAGATGCCACACATGTATACAATGGAATGTTACTGAGCCATAAGAAGAAACAAAATTGAGTTATTTGTGGTGAGGTGGATGTACCTAGAGTCTCACATAGCGTGAAGTAAGTCAGAAAGAGAATAACAAATACCGTATGCTAACACATATATATGGAAACAACAAAAGAGAAAAAAGTCGTCATGAAGAACCTAGGGGCAAGACGGGAATAAAGACACAGACCTACTAGAGAGTGGACTTGGGGATATGGGGAGGGGGAAGGGTAAGCTGTGACAAAGTGAGAGAGTGGCATGGACCTATGTACACTACCAAACGTAAAATAGATAGCTAGTGGGAAGCAGCCACATAGCACAGGGAGATCAGCCTGGTGCTTCGTGACCACCTAGAGGGGCGGGATATGGAGGGTGAGGAGGAGGGAGACGTTAGAGGGAAGAGATATGGGGACATATGTAGATGTATAACTGATTCACTTTGTTATAAACAGAAACTAACACACCATTGTAAAGCATTTATACTCCAATAAAGGTGTTTAAAAAAATGAAAATAAAAATAAAGCAGAAGTTAAAATTAAACAACAACAGAAAAAAACGTGGGCCATCTGAATGCTAAAGTCATGTCAGAGGATGTGAATAGATGACCGTTGCTGGACGTGATGTTTTTCTTGTAGTGTCTGGCAGGGTAGACACTGTAGACCTGTTAGTGACTTCACCTTTCAGCCAGTGAGATGACTATTCTTGCAAGTAGAGATGAGAAGTTTTTTGTTATTCCTGGATATCAGGCAAAGTTTATGAGTTCATGAATACTTTGGCTAGGTCTTGGGAGCCATTTTTTTTTGTTATTCTATCACTGTCATTGCATATGTTGTTCTCCCTTCCCCACTCCAAATGCTTTCTCACTTTCTATCCATCCACCCTTGAAGGCTTAGCAGAAATCTGATCTTCCTAAAAAGCTTCATGTGGCTTATTCCTGTGCACATGTTTATTCCTGCTTCCTCTCATCCTATAGCATCCTTTAGCAGTAAAATACCCATCAGCATTCAGTCACTGTTATCATCTTTCTTGACTTACCTCATTCAAATAGACTTTAAGTTGAATATCAAAACTCAGATATTTGTCTTGATGCTTCTGTAGTGGCTAGTACCACTCTAAGTATACAGCTACATCATACACACATATCACACTTATTGTCTAAACCAGGACACTTCTGAGAGTAAAAGAGGGTACGATTAATAATTATTGTGGGCTTCCTTTGAAATGCATCAGAAAATAGGATGGGCTGCTAGATGGGTAGAAAGAGGAGGATAAATAAATAGATATGTGATAAAGCAAGTACAGTAAAATATTAATGGCAGATTTTATTTAATTTATTTTTATTTTTTTGTCTGTGCCATGCCACACAGCTTGTGGGATTTAGTTCCCCCACCAGGGATTGAACCCTGGCCCTTGGCACTGAGAGGGCAGAGTCCTAACCACTGGAGCACTGGGGAATTCCCTAATGGCAGATTTTTTTTAGATGGTGATCACTGTAAAATCACTTCAGCTTTTCTGTATGTTTAAAAGATTTCATAAGAAAAAACTGAAAAACTATAATTATGCTGGGACCAAGAGGGTAAACCAAGATGTATGATCACACTAGCTTGGAGTTATTGCAGAATTGATCTCAAAAAGAAAAGCATGAGTGCATAGAGGGATGAAAAGGAAGGAATAAGAAGCAATATAGCTAGATGGGTAGCCATGGTGTAAACTATTAGATGAATTTAAGATCTAGGATTAGGAACCTGGCTTTAACATTAAGAGTAACATTCCGTTCTTCTGAAACTGACAGTGATATAGAAGCTTTTCACCATTACATTTTAAAATGGGTCATAGGAGGGAGCAATGATATGACTGAGGAGGAGGACCAGGTAAGAGAAGATGTTACATTAGCCTCCAATCTGGCACTATTTATGTAGCACCAAGCCAGGTTACACAGAGGCCTGGCCTCTGTGAAGCACATACCCTCAGGAAACAGACCTTTTGGTTTGTTGACTTCAGTAGCAGCAGGTGGCATATCAGATGGTAAAGGTAGAACCAACTCATTGAAAATCCCCAGGAAATCCTGGCTTACTTCTTTACTTTAAGCAGAGATGTGTTTCTGAAAAGAAAATGTGGATTTTACTTATTTTTTTAAACGAGGCTCTATTTTCCTAGGATCTATCCCAATGCTTCTCAAACTTGGCTTCACACTATAATCATCTGGGTAGTTTTAAAAAATACTAGTGCCTGGGATCCATCCCCTAGAGATTCTGGTTTAATTGAATATACAGTGTGGCTTGGGCATCAAGATTTTAAATAACTCCTCATATGATTCTAAAGTTTGAGAACCACTGATCTTACTCTTAGAGATGTTGATATATGTTTAATTCAGAGGAGCTCTTGACCATATAGATAGCTCCCAGTCAACTATGTGAAGGAGAGGGTTGGATGCATAGAGAGGGTTTTCCTATTTCTGGGAAACCAAGGCTAGGGAGAAAGAGAATTGTGTGAAATTTTGCTCCATGGACCAGAATTTAAACTACAGCACTGCTTCTAACAATTTACGTGTCTTATATTCTACTCCCTACAATCCATAAATAATCAAAAATTGAATAAGTGTTTAATCATTTTATCATGATAATACACTCCTAATTTTTTCCATTCTGTATATTTGGATATTTATTGGGTTTTTTTTACCCAGGTTGAAGCCCACCTGTTGTTTTAGAACATTATAAATCTAATTAAGCCAAGTAATGCAATACACCTTTATCTTGTCATGGCTAATAGTGAAGTATGGCTTCATTATTAAGTGTGGGGTAGTGAGGAACATTGTACTTCCTGTTTCACCTGTTTGATAGAGTGTCTTAGGAAGTGGATAAAAGTAGTAGTTTACTAGAAACTAACAGCAGGAAGCAGATTGTAAACAGTCTATTTTGAGCACCTATATTTTTCTCCTCTCTTGATCAATAAGACCAGTTACTACTTACGTTATCTATTGCTTATCTATTATTGCCTGCACCAGTGACAATAAACATCCTCTTTGCAAAGTCCTGGTATATGGCTGCAGGTCATCAGCGACCTGTGACTTGAGTGGTTCAGTCACTTGTGAGGTAGAAATGTCATTGGGTAGACAATGTATTTGACTTGCTGGCCAGGATCTGGGGACTGTGGTTTCAAAAGTCATTACTCATTTCATGTGAAATTAAGTTGTATTATGAAGATTTTTCAACTTTTGTAGGACCTCAAACATTAGACCAGAAAATTGCTGTTTTATTAGTGTCCATTTTATATTATCTTTAATCTGCCTAGAAATGCCAGATTTACCTCCCCAAAGTATATTTTCAAAGCAATAACCTGAGCTTTAATGGAATTAGGATTCAAACTTGAGAAATTAAGGGCTTTGATATTATGAAAATCCATTCTATCTACTTTTCCTTTTTTTTATTTTTTCTTTTTACAGGTTGGTTTAGGGTTACTGCTCCAAACCTAGTCGAATATTTGTCAGGGAAACTCAACTCTACTTTTAATTGGCCTTGACTTTATTCAATCTAGCTATAATAATTTGATTTTTATATAAAATATTAAGTCATGCTTTACCATATGGTGAACATCATTTATACATAAAAGCTACTTGCTGTTCTACCTTTGGAAATTGTTAGAGAATCTCAGTAAGCGTTTTCTAGCCATCTGCTTCTCTTTCAAACCTTGCGCTAATGTAGACATCTGCAGTGGT
This sequence comes from Delphinus delphis, assembly GCF_949987515.2. Classification (NCBI taxonomy): domain Eukaryota; kingdom Metazoa; phylum Chordata; class Mammalia; order Artiodactyla; family Delphinidae; genus Delphinus; species Delphinus delphis. Next base: position 38,452,295 of record NC_082704.1, on the reverse strand, counting down.
GACTCTAGGGTTATTAAACTGCAGTGTCCAGTTGAGTGCCCTTGTGCATAACTCTTTAGAAAGCAGGCCTGTATGAAAAGATCACTTTTCCTGCTTTGATCCTAATGTGTCCCGAGGTGGATTTCACTGCACAGGAAGAGTGTTTATACGAATCTCACATGTAGCTCTCCCTTCATGTACGGTAGCTCCCTTTAAGAAAGCCTTTGCAGTCAGACCCAAATTTACCAAATATATTAGTTGTAGTGCAAGTGATCACATTACTGAAGTCTTCTTCATATTTTTGAAGATACTTTTCCACAGAATTTATTTAAATTAGAGTTCCACTAGTGCATTTAAATATTTGTTTATAAATCTGTAATTGACAGAAAATGGAGGCAAGAAAAATTGGCAGTAGTTTATAGCACCTTAGCCTACCAAAGTCCAGAAATGAAAACAAATAATCTCTAATACTGTAATGTAAACCAATGGGGAAATGATTCCATTTACAAAAATTCATTTTAGACTCAAATTTTCTGGAGCACATTTATTGCACAGGGTGATGGATGTTTGTATTTGGATTAATAGTCTCGCCATTTTTCAATGAGACTGCCTCCTTTAGCTATCTAATAATTTAACTTTTATTTAAAGGAAAATGTATAGCAGGATAGGAAGTAGACCTATTGTCTCTAGCCGCAGTATTCATTTGCAATAATATCTATAAATTTTTGTTTGTAGTATTCATAAACATTTCACATTTTGATGGCAATCAAATGAGATGTCAACCAGGGGACAAAGAAACAAAATCAAGGACAATTTTTTGTTTTTGTTGTTTCAGCACTGAGGATCAGCAAAATGACTTAACATCCATGGACGGATGACTAAATTATTCAGTTGTGAGAGTAACCTTCAAGTACTGTAGTTAGGAGTATCAATTTTGAAATTCAGTGTAGGAAAAATCACTTTTATATAATGAAATATTATGGCAGATAAATAGTGAGATTCCTGTAAACCTGTAATTCCTTACACCGCACAGCTATTTTGATCTACTGAGTCGATTGGTAAGAAACAGTAAGAGGTAATTTTCTCTTTATGTCCAGAGATTTTCCATTCTCTCTATCACAAAATACAGATCTCTGAAATAAATTATAGGCACAGGGTAATATTCTGGGTGGATGAGGAGACCAAGCAATTTAATGACAGCTTGTGTGATTAAAAACTGAAGCAACACTCCTGAGCCTGATAACCACAAAATCTGCTTATTGCCAGCATAATCATGGCAACGATGAGTTAGGTTCATATTATTTGATGAGACAAAAGGGCCAACTACTTTTTAAAAAATATTTTTCTTGCTTTATAAACATTTGGAAGTTCTTGCTGCTATTTCCTCAGGGCTTTCATTGACCTTACATTTCGGATATATTTTGAAGTAAATAACTGTGAGGTTTAGTGGCCTAAAGGAAAGAAATCATGAGGCCACTTAGACAATGTTTTCATTTCATTAAAGGTTGAGTGTGTTTGTAAACATGTGAATTAATTATGTTTCTTTGGCCAATTGTAAATGCCTCAAGGGCAAGGATCTCAGTTTTAGATTTATTTTGAATTTTACAGTAATACTAAGTTGGCTCATAGTAGGCACTCAGTAAGCATCTATTTAATATCACTGAGAAAATGAGCCTCCTGCCAAGTTCATAGTCAGAACACAGAGTTGATTTTTTTTAATAGTAAACCAAGTCATTCATTGCTTTGAAATTTTGGTTGACATTCCAAAGGCATGTGTTCAGGTTAACTGCTCACTACTTCAGAAGGTGCATCTGACATTTTAACCCCAAACTGTTGATGCTTAACTGTTTCTAACCCCCAAGGAAGAACTTTGACCCAGGGTGATGGAGCATCCGTGAAGCAAGGGAAAACGTCTTTTGATATGGCTACACAATCTGGCGGGAAAATTCACATTTAGATTTCAAAGGCAAGTAGGAGATGTGGAAGTAACCGTTGAATTTCCAAAAAAAAAAATGTGACCTCAGTTTAACACATTTCAATGCCAATTCTAAGTGTCTCTTCTGAAATCCAGCTGACCTGCTTGGAAGCCTGTTATTCTGCTTATAAGTTTTATAGAAATATAGACAAATTACTTTCTGCTTAGAATCTGCTTGAGACCAGCTTAAAAGGTTGGGTAGTAGCTGGCATGGTTCATTAAATGATTTAATTGAACTTGAAATGCAATGAGTTGTGTGTGTGTATTTACTCTCAGTTTGAGTGGTTGTGTTTACTTTGGGTGCCTCTTTTCAATGTTCTTAAATATACAGTAATACATTTTTCAAAGTTATTATTGCTCTTATATTCCCTCTTTGAGGCCACTTGTTTGCTTCAGACTTCTTTTTCTGCCTCTTCTGATATTGGTTTCAGAATCCTTTTTTTTTTAACATTTTTATTATTCTTACACAAAGGTAATTGAAATTGGTTTAGAGAGCCTTTTAAAGAACACTTTTTGAGCTCAGAGTTTACCTCCCTCTGATTGAAAGCCACAGTAGAGCAACGGAGAGAAAGTAAACACTTTGGCTTATATAATAATAATTACCACTTTAAATTTTTTTAAATTATCATTAATTCAAAGAAACTTCAAATGCTTTCTGGTTACACAGTGTAAAATTTTAAGACTGTAAGAGAGTTCCTATGGTCATTTGGTACTTCTCTGTGCCTTCTGGAAACTTAATAGCCTCTGAGCTTTCCCTTAGCCCGAGGCTCAAAAGGATCCTGCTGCTTGCTTCATTGGGCTTGAAAATAGTGGGCAAAAGAAAATCTTGTGCAAACACAGTATGCAAAGTCTTTCATATACAGATAATTTTACAGACTCCTTTTCTGTAGAGAGTGTGCTTATTCTCCAGCGTTTGGATAAATTGTGCTGAACCAATGGTACCCTCTTGTCTACTGCTCTTTAGACCCAAGGCACATATTTTTAAGATGGCTGATGACAGAAGTTCAGAGATTCAGATCCAGACTGGAGAGAGGAGCAGAGGAATCCAAGCCTATGCAGGAAGCAAACAAACAGCTTTGGCCTCATTAACACGTACTTGCAGACAGATAACCCACTAAACTAACCATAGGGCAAGTGCATGGTTCTTGGGTTGGGGGATACTCTATGTTGAGAACTAGAATGCAGGATACTGAATGAGTGAATGTGTTTGCTGTACACAAAGGGGTCAGTAGCTGGGGTGGAGATGGGGTCAGGAGACAGGAGAGGGTGAAACTGGGAAATGTGGAAGGCAGAAATGTGGGCTGAATACATTTTAAGCAGTCTTGATTGTTTGAGGGAGAAAATAGCAAGAGTGACTGTACTTTGGAAAGGAAGAACATTATGAACTATGGCTGGTTTTGAATGTATTTAAATACTTATAAAATATTTTATTTAGATTATCTTCTCTATCATTCAGGAAATCAAAGGGATGGTCTCAAATTTTATTTATGTATTAATCTCTATGTCTACTTTTTGTTTATGCAAATTTCTCTTGGGAGGCTTTGGCCATCCAGACAACACTGAGAGGCTTCTCAAAGCATAGTAGGTTAATTCTCCTGTGTGTCCTTCATCAAGTAACTTATCTTTTTGTGGGTTTTTAATGGCAGATCTACCATTCTCAGACCATAAGACTGAACAATATATGCTGTTTGTTTATCCACTTGTTTACTTATTCATTCATTCATTCAACAAGTATTGAGAAGCTCATATGTGTGCCATGAACTTCACAATACAATTTATTCATTCAGAACATTTATTGAGCACTACTCTGTATTGTTAACACCAATAAATAGTATCAAGATCTCTCTCTTTTTCAAACCTCTCAACCTCCCTCTACCTTTTAAAACTTTACTTTGTATTTCTTTATCTAGATTTAGCCATTAGAATTAATTTCAAATTTTCCTTGGATGTAGGTGAGTTATCATTCACACATAATATACGTGGAATCACTTTAAAAAGTATAAAGCAGTGTATACATGCAGAATGGTGTTACTATTTGTACTCACTTATCATCCTTGTTGGGACTGTGATTAACTGCTCACATAGAAGCAAAGAGTGACTGGATCCCCTCACCCCAGAAAGTAGGGTGGTAACAGCCAGATGGATCAGAAAGAATGCAAAAAATGGAAATTAAAAAAAGAAAGGTTTCTCTTCTCTCTAGTCTCTCATTCCATTTTACCAAAGTTCATCTGCTTTTGGACAGAGAGTGATTGTTAAGCCTCCCTGTGGGTTAAAAGTATGCTTTTAACTGAGACTATTGATGCTGCTGCTACAGACCTCCTCTGACTTTCTTTTACATGTTTTATTCTGTAAAGGGATTCTTTAAAAAAGATCCATCTCTAGCTCTCTCCCCATGAACAGGGTAGATCAGATTGGTTTTGCAGGGCTGAGTTTTCACTAGTACTTGAGCGGTACTGGAGTCAAATGCTTGCAGGGAACCCCCGCTGAATTGTAAATGCCCTGATCCCCAGAGTATACCTCTGAAAGCAGTCAATCGTTTTTCATTAAGCAGTGATTTGATTAGATAAAAATAAAAGTTGCTTGAGAATTGATTTTTGCAGCAGTGCATAACAAATTTATGCAAATTCCCATGCCACTAATCTGCATGCAAAATATAAAAGTGTGATTCCAAGCCATGTGCACCTGTATTGAAGTTTAATCAGGTACAAATATTAATGGAAAGACTAAAGCTTTTAACAAAAGTCACAGCTGTTTGAGGTGTGTAAAATACCACAAAGAAAGCTTTAATGTATTAATGATAATTTTGGTGTTTTCAGACCAAACAAAATCTTTTTTTTTTAGAAGGAAATCCCAAACAAGGCAATTTTTTAGTGGCACTAGAGAAATACAGACAAAGAAAGATTGGGCTAAATGACTTGGCTGATTTAATAAAAAGGTGCGACTGAGTTGTTTGCAATGTGTCATCTACGAAAGGGGTCTTTATTAAGAATTTTCTTTCATTCTCAAAGAAAACGAGAATAGTTCTAGGCATGGAGTGGATATTAAACGCCTAGAATGGTTCCTATCATATAATAGATGCTTATAAATGTTTGTTAAAATTATACTTAATTCATGTTGATTAATTTCATTTTATGAATTTTTTAACATCTTTATTGGAGTATAATTGCTTTACAATGCTGTGTTAGTTTCTGCTTTATAACAAAGTGAATCAGCTATACATATACGTATACCCCCATATCTCCTCCATCTTGTGTCTCCCTCCCACCCTCCCTATCCCACCCCCCTAGTTGGTCACAAAGCACCGAACTGATTTCCCTGTGCTATGTGGCTGCTTCCCACTAGCTATCTGTTTTACATTTGGTAGTTTATATAACTCCATGCCACTCTCTCACTTCGTCCAAGCTTACCCTTCCCACTCCCCATGTCCTCAAGTCCATTCTCTACATCTGTGTCTTTATTCCTGTCCTGCCCCTAGGTTCTTCATAACCATTTTTTTTTAGATTCCATATATATGTGTTAGCATACGGTATTTGTTTTCTCTTTCTGACTTACTTCATTCTGTATGACAGACTCTAGGTCCATCCACCTCATTACAAATAACTCAATTTCGTTTCTTTTTATGACTGAGTAATATTCCGTTGTATATATGTGCCACATCTTCTTTATCCATTCATCTGTCGATGGATACTTAAGTTGTTGCCGTGTCCTGGCTATTGTAAATACAGCTGCAATGAGCATTGTGGTCCATGACTTTTTGAGTTATGGTTTTCTCAGGGTATATGCCCAGTAGTGGGATTGCTGGGTCGTATGTTAGTTCTATTTTTAGTTTTTTCAGGAACCTCCACAGTGTCCTCCATAGTGGCTGTAACAATTGACATTCCCACCAACAGTGCAAGAGGGTTCCCTCTTCTCCACACCCACTCCAGCATTTATTGTTTGTAGATTTTTAGATGATGTCTGGAGTGAGGTGATACATCATTTTAGTTTTGATTTGCATTTCTCTAATGATTAGTGATGTTGAGCATCCCTTCATGTGTTTGTTGGCAATCTGTATATCTTCCTTGGAGAAATGTCTATTTAGGTCTTCTGCCCATTTTTGGATTCGGTTGTTTGTTTTCTTGATATTGAGGTGCATGAGGTGCTTGTAAATTTTGGAGGTTAATCCTTTGTTGCCTCATTAGCAAATACTTTCTCCCATTCTAAGGGTTGTCTTTCTGTCTTCTTTATGTTTTCCTTTGCTCTGCAAAACCTTTTAAGTTTCATTAGGTCACATTTGTTTATTTTTGTTTTCGCTTCCATTCCTCTAAGAGGTGGGTCAAAAAGAATCTTGCTGTGACTTATGTCATAGAGTGTTCTGCCTATGTTTTCCTCTAAGAGTTTTATAGTGTCTGGCCTTACATTTAGGTCTTTAATCCATTTTGAGTTTATTTTTGTGTATGGTGTTAGGGAATGTTCTAATTTCATTCTTTTATATGTAGCTATCCAGTTTTCCCAGCACCACTTATTGAAGAGGCTGTATTTTCTGCATTGTATATTCTTGCCTCCTTTATCAAAAGTAAGGTGACCCTATGTGCATGGGGTTATCTCTGGGATTTCTATCCTGTTGCATTGATCTGTATTTCTGTTTTTGTGCCAGTACTATACTGTCTTGATTACTGTAGTTTATTAGTATACTCTGAAGTCTCGGAGCCTGATTCCTCTAGCTCTGTTTTTCTTTCTCAAGATTGCTTTGGTTATTCAGGGTCTTTTGTGTTTCCATACAAATTGTGACATTTTTGGTTCTAGTTCTGTGAAAAATGCCATTGGTAGTGTGATAGGGATTGCATTGAATCTGTAGATTGCTTTGAGTAGTATAATCATTTTCTTGCTGTTGGTTTTTCCAATCCAAGAACATGGTATGTCACTCCATCAGTTTGTATCATCTTTAATTTCTTTCATCAGTGTCTTATATGTTTCCGCATCATTCAGGTCTTTTGTCTCCTTAGGTACGTTTATTGCTAGGTATTTTATTCTTTTGGTTGCGATGGTAAGTGGGAGTGTTTCCTTAATTTCTCTTTCAGATTTTTCATCATTAGTGTATAGGAATGCAAGAGATTTCTGTGCATTAATTTTCTATCCTGCTACTTTACCAGATTCATTGGTTAGCTCTAGTAGTTTTCTGGTAGCATATTAAGGATTCTCTATGTATAGTGTCATGTCGTCTGCAAACAGTGACAGCTTTACGTCTTTTCTGATTTGGAGTCCTTTTATTTCTTTTTCTTCTCTGATTGCTGTGGCTAAAAATTCCAAAACTGTGTTGAGTAATAGTGGTGAGAATGGGCAACCTTGTCTTTTTCCTGATCTTAGTGGAAATGGTTTCAGTTTTTCACCATTGAGGATGATGTTGGCTGTGGGTTTTTCATATATATGGCCTTTATTCTGTTGAGTATGTTCCCTCTATGCCTACTATCTGGAGGGTTTTTATCATAAATGAGAGTTGAATTTTGTTGAAAGCTTTTTCTGCATCTTTTGAGATGATCATATGGTTTTTCTCCTTCAGTTTGTTCATATGGTGTATCACATTGATTGATTTGCCTATATTGAAGAATCCTTGCATTCCTGGGATAAACCCCACTTGGTCATGGTGTATGATCCTTCTGATGTGCTGTTGGATTCTGTTTGCTAGTATTTTGTTGAGGATTTTTGCATCTGTGTTCATCAGTGATATTGGCCTGTAGTTTTCTTTCTTTGTGACATCTTTGTCTGGTTTTGGTATCAGGGTGATGGTGGCCTCATAGAATAAGTTTGGGAGTGTTCCTCCTTCTGCTATATTTCGGAAGAGTTTGAGAAGAATAAGTGTCAGCTCTTCTCTCAGTGTTTGTTAGAATTCGCCTGTGAAGCCATCTGGTCCTGGGCTTTTGTTTTTTGGAAGATTTTTTAATCACAGTCTCAATTCCAGTGTTTGTGATTGGTCTGTTTATATTTTCTATTCCTTGTTCAGTTTTGGAAGGTTGTGCTTTTCTTAGAATTTGTCCATTTCTTCCAGGTTGTCCATTTTATTTGCATAGAGTTGCTTGTAGTAATCTCTCATGATCCTTTGTAGTTCTGCAGTGTCAGTTGTTACTTCCCCTTTTTCATTTCTAATTCTATGGATTTGAATCTTCTACCTTTTTTTCTTGATGAGTCTGGATAATGGTTTATCAGATTTATCTTCTCAAAGAACCAGCTTTTAGTTTTATTCACCATTGCTATTGTTTCCTTCCTTTCTTTTTCATTTATTTCTGATCTGATGTTTATGATTTCTTTCCTTCTTCTAACTTTGGGTTTTTTGTTTTGTTTTGTTTTTTTCTTTCTCTAATTGCTTTAGGTGTAAGTTTAGGTTGTTTATTTGAGCTGTTTCGTGTTTCTTGAGGTAGGATTGTATTGCTATAAACTTCCCTCTTAGAACTGCTTTTGATGCATCCCATAGGTTTTGGACCACTGTGTTTTCATTGTCATTTGCTTCTAGGTATTTTTTGATTTCCTCTTTGATTCTTCAGTGATCTCTTGGTTACTTAGTAGTGTATTGTTTAGACTCCATGTTTTTGTATTTTTTACAGTTTTTTTATCTGTAATTGATATCTAGTCTCATAGCGTTGTGTTCGGAAAGGATACTTGATATGATTTCAATTTTCTTAAATTTACCAAGGTTTGATTTGTGACCCAAGATATGATCTATCCTGGAGAATGTTCCATGAGTGCTTGAGAAGAAAGTGTATTATGTTGTTTTTGGATGGAATGTCCTATAAATATCAATTAAGTCCATCTTGTTTAATGTATCATTTAAAGTTTGTGTTTCCTTTTTTGTTTTCATTTTGGATGATCTGTCCATTGGTGAAAGTGGGGTGTTAAAGTCTCCTACTCTGATTGTGTTACTGTCAGTTTCCCCTTTTATGGCTGTTAGCATTTGCCTTAAGTATTGATTTACTTCTATGTTGGGTGCATAAATATTTACAGTTGTTATATCTTCTGCTTGGATTGATCCCTTGATCATTATGTAGTGTCCTTCTTTGTCTCTTGTAATAGTCTTTAAAGTCTGTTTTGTCTGATATGAGAATTGCTATTCCAGATTTCTTTTGATTTCCATTTTCATGGACTGTCTTTTTCCATCCCCTCACTTTCAGTCTGTAAGTGTCCCTAGGTCTGAAGTCGGTCTCTTGTAGACAGCATATGTATGGGTCTTGTTTTTGTATCCCTTGAGCCAGTCTTTGTGTTTTGTTGGAGCATTTAATCCATTTACATTTAGGTAGTTATCAATATGTATGTTCCTATTACCATTTTCTTAATTGTTTTGGGTTTGTTATTGTAGGTCTTTTCCTTTTCTTGTGTTTCCTGCCTAGAGAAGTTCCTTTAGCATTTGTTGTACGGCTGGTTTGGTGGTGCTGACTTCTCTTAGCTTTTGCTTGTCTGTAAAGCTTTTAATTTCTCCATCGAATCTGAATGAGATCCTTGCTGTCTAGGGTAATCTTGGTTTTATATTTTCCCTTTCATCGCTTTAAATATGTCCTGCCACTCCATTCTGGATTGTGGAGTTTCTGCTGAAAGATCAACTGTTAACCTTATGGGCATTCCCTTGTATGCTCTTTGTTTTCCCTTTCTGCTTTTAATATTTTTTCTTTGTATTTAATTTTTGATAGTTTGATTAATATGTGTCTTGGCATGTTTCTCCTTGGATTTATCCTTCATGGGACTCTCTGTGCTTCCTGGACTTGATTGACTATTTCCTTTCCCATGTTAGGGAAGTTTTCAACTCTAATCTCTTCAAATATTTTTTCAGTCCCTTTCTTTTTCTCTTTTTCTTTTGGGACCCCTATAATTCGATTGCTGGTGCATTTAATGTTGTCCCAGAGGTCTCTTAGACTGTCCTCAATTCTTTTCATTCTTTTTTCTTTATTCTGCTCTGAGGTAGTTATTTCCACTATTTTATCTTCCATGTCACTTATCCATTCTTCTGCCTCAGTTATTCTGCTGTTGATTCCTTCTAGAGAATTTTTAATTTCATTTATTGTGTTGTTCATCATTGTTTGTTTGCTCTTTAGTTCTTCTAGGTCCTTGTTAAATGTTTCTTGTATTTTCTCCATTCTGTTTTCAAGATTTTTGATCATCTTTACTATCATTACTGTGATGTCTTTTTTAGGTAGACTGCCTATTTTGTCTTCATTTGTTTGGTCTGGTGAGTTTTTACCTTGCTCCTTCATCTGCTGTGTTTCTCTGTCTTCTCATTTTGCTTAACTTACTGTGTTTGGGGTCTCCTTTTCATAGGCTACATGTTCGTAGTTCTCGTTGATTTTGGTGTCAGCCCCAGTGACTAAGGTTTGTTAAGTGGGTTGTGTAGGCTTCCTTGTGGAGGGGACTGGTGCCTGTGTTCTGGTGGATGAGGCTGGATCTTGTCTTTTTGGTAGACAGGGCTGCGTTTGGTGGTGTGTTTTGGGGTATCTGTGATCTTGTTCTGATTTAGGCAGCCTCTCTGCTAATGGGTGAGGTTGTGTTCCTGTCTTGCTAGTTGTTTGGCATAGGGTGTCCAGCATTGTAGCTTTCTGGTCATTGAGTGGAACTGGGTCTTAGTGTTGAGATGGACATCTCTGGGAGAGCTTTCACTGTTTGATATTTCATGGAGCTGGGAGGTCTCTGGTGGACCAATGTCCTGAACTCAGCTCTCCCACCTCAGAGGCACAGGCCTGACACCTGGCCAGAGCACCAAGACCCTGTCAGCCACACGGCTTTGGGAAGTCTGAGGTCTTCTGCTAGTGTTCAGTAGGTGTGTTGTAGGAGTTGTTCCACATGTAGATGTATTTCTGATGTGTTTGTGGGGAGGAAGGTGATCTCCACATCTTATTCCTCTGCCATCTTGAAGGTCTCCCCCAATCAGTACATTTTGGAAAGATCTTTCAGACATGCTGATCACTTGATAAGTTTGAAAGATCTCAGTTCTCATAAAAGGGCCTTCAATTTTAAAAGTGGAAGGCAAATTGCGGAAGCTAAGAACAACCTGGTAAATTGAAATAATACCAAAACACATTCATCCGACAGAGGGAGCAATTATGGGGTCCCAAGGAAATTGTAGCTATAAGGGTTTGATTTAGGATGAGTATATGGAAGGTGTAGAAGAACTAGATATCATTTTTAGGATTCCAGGAGAGTAAAGTTAGACTGTGCAAGAAGGCAAATTACCTGTGTAAGTACATAGGTAAAACAGGAGAGGGCCAAAGACCAAGTCACTAGCAGGGAGTTGAGTCCCTGAGGTCCTTGAATATCTGGCTGCACCTTGGTAGTGTCTCTTCCTCAACCTGACTCTGGCTCACAGTTTAGCCCTGCATGGCTAGCCCATCTGCTTTTCTACAGTGTCTTGATACATACTTTTCCAAGCACTCTAGGGGAACTGACGGTTTCAGTTTGCACAACCTGGTTGAGATCCCTTTCAGTCCATGTATCTGAGCTTGAAAATTAACAAGATGAAGAATAGAGTTGAGATATTTCAAAGTTGCATGTCAAATGTGGGATTGGAAGTTTGAAAGTAGGGTTTACTTATACGTGCATAAAATTCTCCTTCATTTACGTGCAACGTCAATTTTGCCATGAGCTATTTGTGGAGAGAGGGTGAGTTGATGTAATTTAGAGTCAGAGTTGAGAGTAAACCAGGTCCAGAAAAGAGTCATTCTTCATTTAGAAAAGATGGGATATATGTTCCTTTAAGAGCTTTTGGGTCAAATTTTCATGACTAAAACCATGGAGTAAATAATTCATACCATATCTGGTACCAGTTAGTTCCTGCCTTTGATAAGCCTATTCATTTTAATAGGTGATTATATAGAATACATTAAGAGAGTTGAGAAATGGATAGTGTATAAATGCTGAACTATGACCAAAAATGGTTTCATGTTTGATTAAGTTAGGCCTTGGGGAGGGCAGTCACTTCATTTGTCATTAGTTCAGGAAAGCTCAGTGTTAGCTGGATAGGTGAAATGGCTGCCTGGCTAGGAAAAGGCAATAAAAAGTACAAATTTTGAGAGTATTTTGGATCAACTGATGCTCCTGAGAAGTGAATGGTATTTATCCTTTTCTGAGGCTCCCTCCCCAGTGTGGGTGCTATTCTAAATGGAGTGCTTTACAGATTCCAGACATATGCCACATTCATTTTATCCAGATGATGAATGACTTATTGATAGTCCAGGCTTTGTACTATTTGTGACTCCAGTTCTTTTAATAGCTCTGATGTCATGGAGATGACTGTTACTGGGATAGATATTATTAATGGTCACTATTCAGTCTTTTATTGGCATTGAAGCCAAAGGGCAGTTGTAGGGGCATGAGGTCAGCTTGAATAACAGATTCCTTGAAGTCATCTATGTATTCCCATTTTAGGATCTTGTGAAAAAACAGAAGCCAGTTTGAACACTACCGCATTTTGGATGAATTTCCATTTGAGGAGCTCCAGAAAACTCCCACAAGTCAGATACAGAGGAGTTTTCAGAAGATTGCCAAAGATTGTGCAGTGTTGCTGGCAGGGGGAGAAACAACAAGCAGATGTTTTAGCAGAGAGGAGCCCATTCTGGGAAACTATTCCTGGGCATTCAATGAAAAAAACTGGGAGGGAAGCTAGTTCAGAACAAAGATGAGTGATCCTGACTTTGGCGTACACCTGCCTAAAAATAGACTTAGAAATGTTTTACTTCCCAGCCCCTAAAGTAACTTCAGGCAGATCTAGTCATTAATTAGTCTACTGAACTTTGTATGAAAACTGTCTGGCACTGTAACTAATCTTGTCACAACTTGCTGTTATTGTGGTAATGGTGGGTTTGATTTACTTCTATTTTTTTAAACACACTTCTGTCTCTACTTATCACATTTTTTGAAAACCCCTATCATTAGAAATTCATAGCTGCTTTCATCATAGACTGGTTGCATGACCTTTGGTAAGTCCTTCCTCTCTCTAGCCTCACTCTCCTGATATAGAAGAGAAAGAAAATAAACTAGATGGTATGTTAGCTCTATTCCAATTCTAGAGTTAATGATTTATTTGGACCCAAGCTATAAGCTCATGAGCCAGAGAGACCAATATTTATAAATTCTCTCTCCATCTCTGAGCACTGATGAAAATGGGAGGAATGTAGAACTCCTCACTTACTGGCAGAATAATCACTATAACAATAAGCCAGTGCTCTGAGGGCATAATTTTCATGTATATCACTGTTTGGAGACGTATTTGCTCAGTAAATATGAATTATAAGTTATATACCAGGCACTGTGCTGGGTGCTGAAAATACCACAGTAAGCAAATCATACATGGTCATTGCCCTCAGGGAGTTTAAAGACTAGTTGAAAAACCACAAATAATAAATACTGTAATTATATAATTACAACTGAGATTAATTGGTAAGAATGAGAATCAAGAAGGGTGAACCTAGCCTACTGGAAAATGGGGGTTAGAGTGAGGTCATGGAAGGCTTCCTTGAAAAAGATATATTCTTAAGCATTATAGAACTCAGTAAGAAAGAAGTCCACACTGGAGGTCTGATTACTGAACTGGTGGTTTTTGCTCTGTTCCATGGCTTTAACTCCAGGCAACAAATTCCAAATCTTCATTGTTTGTCCAAATGGGTTTGGGATAGAATAAGTAAATGGCTCATAGAAAACCATATCTGTAATTAGAAACAAAATTCAGAAAGGTCACATGATAACATAATATTCAAGGGACATTCTACATTCAAGGGTTAATGTGAATGCATAGTAAATTTTCATTTTTCTCAAGGAGAATTTGTAAGATACATTAAAATTTTGTGGATACATGTGGACTGAGCCCGAGTCCATATAATGTAGTTATTTAAAGTGTGGACTATTGAGTGAGATTACCTGGGTTCAAACCTTGACTTCTCAAACTTTCTAGCTATGTAACCTTTGGTAAGTTATTTAACCTTTCTGGAAAACATGGAAAATAATGAGATAATCCATGGGAAGGGTTTAGCACAGTACCTGGCACCAAGTGAAAGTCAATAAATGTTAACTATTATTGCTGATAGTATTTAACAGAAACAATCATCATTATCTCCTCCTCCATCTTTCTCGAAATAATACACAAGAAATGTACCAAATAACCATTCCCCCTTATACTTCCTACCATGAATAATGGATGTCAACTTGACCAAGAAAGAAGAGGAATGGGAGTTGCTAGGGCTTTTAGGAAAATGTCAGTGGAATAGGACAATTCCTGATGTAGTTGTGTGTGGAAAGAGGCTGAAGGCAATTCAGAGGCAAGTTTTAACTGTCATTGAAATCTAACTTTAAAGGCACTGAGTTTGCTTACTATTTAAAATAATGTTGTTTTGGTGGAGGTAGTAATATGTGTGTGTGTGTGCACATGCACGTGAGAGAGAGGAAGGGAGGGGGGATGGCAGGGAGAGAGAGGCAGTCTCTAATTGATCTTTCTAAGAAGTTTTGGATTATCATTTATTGGAGTTGCTTAAAGTAGGCTTCACTTATTATGGCAAAGGTTCTAATATCCTTCCTTGAAATCGTGGCTATAATTCAACTGTCCTAGTACAAGCGTTACACATATAACATTTTCAGTATATAATCACTTATGAGGAAAATAATGATTTATTGAGTCACATTATATGGCTTAATGTTGACAATTAATATCCAAGAAAATATTTTCCAGTTTTCTTTGTATGATTCTTGCTACGTATTCTATGGATCTCTGTTAGGTATGTTATGGGGTAAAAAGGCAGAACTTAATTGTATTTTTTTCCCTCAAAGCAGGTATGGATGCATTTCCTTGCAATTTGTAGGCTCATAATCATCTCTGTATCTTTGGCTTCGTTACCACAATGCTTCTCTTCAGTGCTGAGTGAACGTGGTTCTGTATTCCACTCTGAAACTCAGAGAGATCTTTCTTTTGGTACTAGAGCCCCAGTCCTTCATATTTATGTCTCCCCTTTGCCAACACATGCCCTTTGCTAAAGCCATGGCCTTTCCACACGGATCTTGGTCATCTCACTGTCACCCATACCTTTGTTCACGTGCCTTACATGCATGGAATAATTTCCCAAACCCCTTTAACCTAGAAAATTCTATCCCATCAATTAAGTCCCTCTCCTTCTCAAAGTCCTTATCAACTATTCTTAGGCCACACTGGGCTTTTGTACTATAATATAAAATCCTAATAGAATATAAGGCTCCATAACACCCACATTTTTTGGAGAGCCCCTCACTCTCCAGACCTAGCACATAACTGCTCTCCAGGCAGATGCTCAACAAATACATAATGAGTTGAATCCTGTCCTCTGAAGCAGAGCAACATGAGAAGACTCAATGGGAGATAAGAGGAAACAATATACACAGAGCATTTGTATCCTAATCTCTTCACAATTATGTCTATTCAGAGAAAGGAAGAGGAGCACATTTCAAATCCTTACTAGTCATATAAAGAGAGAGCCATCACTTTCTTCTGGTTAAGGGCAAGTGTGGGCCCTCATACAGCTGGATTTGAGACTCTAAGGTTATGCGGTTGGTACTAACAATATTTGGAACATCTGAGTCTTTCCCTTTTGTCATCATACTTCATGATTTCGCCTTAGTTTGTATACTGACGAATCAGAAGGCCAGAAGAATTGATTTGACATTGTTTTCCAGTAAACTTATTTTTTGTAAAGTTAAGAGCAACCGTTTGGAGTGTAAGTTTTCCTACAGATTCTGCATTTCAGGACCTAAAGTCTTGGTTAGGAGAGCAAACAACATGACTGTTTAAATTGTGTTTGTTTTGAAACCGCTAGAAATGGCTCTAATGTGTCAATACAGGATCTAGTTTAAATTCCTTCTGTTAGATTAGAGGCACTTGAAAACAAAACACATGCAGCTGTGGGATATTGAAATATTTCATGTGCATATATTTGCAGCCTATTTTCTGGAGAATTTTACACGTTAGCAAATCTAGCCAATTCCTTTTCAATTTCTAAGACTTAACTTTACCTTTCCTTGTTGTTGTTCTGTTTAGGTTTTAAGACCCAATTTGTATTTTAGTTTAAGGAATAAAAACATTGAGTAACTTCAAAGCGTTTGCCGATGCCTTGAGTAGCAGTGGATAAATGGAAAGTTAAATGACTGGCTTAGGGCCCAGGAGAAAGTCACCAGTGGGACTGAGACAAGACTCCTGTCCTTTTTTTCCCAGTTGTCTCTCAGATACACTCTACCAATGAATCTGCAATGGAGCAGTCCCTCAGTCTTTGAAAGTAGCCAAGTAACTCATCAAACAAAGGGAATGATCATCTTGACTTAAAATAAATGTCCATCTCTTTCACATTTTTCGCCAAAATGTATTTTGAATGTGTAGATCAAGGAGATGTTTTTTACAATTTAAATCTGACTGGCACCACTGCTGTTAAATGAAAATGTGGGTATAGAAATATAATTTTTAAAATTGGAAATCAAAAAAGCTTGTTAGCATTTGTGCCTATTTCCTAGGAAGTTCATAGTGCTTTAAAATTAACACTGATTCAATGATGAACTGATTGAAGAGAGACCACTTATAAAATTAGGGACAGAGAGCAGGGGCAGTCACGGCAATTTCTCTGCCAGCCTAGGAAAGCTCACTAATGAAACCAGAGGGCTGGAGAATTCATGAAGGGCAGTATCACAAATTATTTCTCCCATTACAATGAAATTGGTAGGTCAATGGACATTATAATATGGTATTTATGATTGTATCTGGTTATACCATCATGGAAGCTAGATCATTTTACTATAGGAATAGTTTAGCACTTATAATGTGTTCTTTAATCAGATGCCTATGTGCAGCGCCATTTCATATGAATTGTAAATGTTAAACAGTAGACTAAATTAGATTACTTTCAAATTAAAAATTGTAGATTATCAAACATGAGTTCCATTAGCTAATTGGTAGTATAACGCGCTTGTTTCCTTTGAGCCCGTGTGTGCCAGACTGTGATGTAGAAATGTTTGGGCTTAAACCAGCATTGAGCATACTCAGTTGTAGAGCCTGAGTGATTACAAGGGTTGGGATACCAGGACACAATCTACAGCCTGCAACTAATCGTTTAAAGTGTCATTTTTTTAAAGCTCACACAATGTTTGATTTTTTTTGCTTCCCACAATTTACGTGTTTATTCCAAACCTAACCAAATCTCTGAAAAGATCAACAGTGTCACAATCTGGGTATCTTGTAACAGATGCCACAGTCTGGGCAGGGAGTATCACAACAATCTTTTCTGTCTGGAATAGCAGGGGAACGTAACAGACAACTTTCCCAGAGGTTTCTTTTTTCATTGATCTTAGGGCAGTCCTGGGATGAAGGCAAGGACTATTATCCACAATTTGTAGGTTAGGATACTGAGGTGCCAAGAGGTTGTGAGTAAATGACAAAGTCAAAATGTGAACCTAGATGTTCTGCCCCTAAATTCAGTTCAGTTTCTATGATGCATGAATAACATGGGTCACAGAATTGTAGTTAAAATTCTCAACTCAAAGTTACATTATTACCTCAGTTTAGTCATTTTTAGGTTTCTGTTCTCAAATGTCTGAAACATTCTTGGTTTAAAAAATAGTGTCTGTCACCCTTAGTACCCCCAGCTAGTAAGAATTTTACAAAGACAAACCACGAGATTAGATTTTACTGGCATTACTTTGCACTAAACCCAGAGCAGATAGGCCTTGATTTAAGTAAATGCAACATAACTAAACCCACACTTACAACCTAGCTAATATAGCAAAGAGTTGCTTTAAATAGGAGATTCCACTTGTATATTTTACATCAAATTATCCATCTCTAGAGGCTTGAGGGAAACACACCTGTTATGTAAGGCAAAGTTCATCAATACCACCCAACAGTCATGCAAAAGCGATAAATGAGATTGTTCTTCAAACTAAGTCTTAACTTTTGCTTGTGTGATTTTCTACATATCTACAGTGATGTAGCACTGTTCCCTAATATTCGCCTACATTTGGCATATACATGATGACAATTGACTGTGGATTTTTACAGCAAAATAGCATCAAACAGATTTACTTGTGTATCTTCATATTGGAGTATACAGGAAAATGTGTAGCTTAGAAGGAATGTGATGTGAGGTGCCAGGTAACAAAGGGCTGCTTTCTAGTGCTTTTCATCTAACTTATTTTCTGTTCAGGATAACTTTTATTTAAATGGCCTCCAAATAAATCCCTAAATATTATGTGACAAAAATGGAAAGACACTCTTGTGAAGTGGTTGGCTTTTAGAATGATCTTGAAGGATATGGAGTCATTTTAATAGTGATAGGGAGTTGGGCCTCGTCCCAGAAAATGCCCAGATGATCATTTTTTTGGGAAGATGGAGTAAGCCTTTACCTATTTATTCTACAAATATTTACTGAGCATGCAGTATCTGCCTGGTTCTGTTCTAGGTGCTGGGTATATAACCGTTTTAAAAAGTGGGGAAAAAAATCTCTGCCCTCATAGAGCTTATAATTCAGTGGTGATGACAGGCCATTATCAAGATAAATGAGTAAACTATGTGATACAGAATATCAAAAAGAAACACTCAAGGAAGTGGAATATAAAGTATATGGGTGAAATTTTAGATAAAGAGTACAGGAAAAGCCTCACTGAGAATGCCTCCTTTAAAGGATATGAAGGAGTAAGACATGAGGATACCTGGGGGAAGAATATTTCAAGCAGGGGGAATAGCAAGTGCAAAGGAGCTGAGGTGGGAGCATACCTGGGGTATTTGCAGAATAGTAACAAGGCCAGTGTGTTCAGAGGCACAGAATGAATATAGACAAGTGGAAGAGAAGAACAGATAAGAGAGGTAACAGAGGTCCTGGGGGAAAGATGGAGGTCTAGATTGGAGAGGGCCTTGTAGGTCCTGGTGAAGACTTCTATCCAAGAGAGAGAATGGAAGACAGAGTGTGAAGATCTAACTTACATTTTAATGAGAACCTTCTAATTACAACGATTGCAACAGAGTGAAGAATGCAGGGACAGAAATAGATCAGTTCAGAGGCTTTGAAATAATCCTGGTGAGAAATGATTGGTAATTCCAGGTGATAATAGGGTAGAGTTCTCAGGATTTTCTGATGGAGCTGATGTGGGATATGAGAGAATTAAAGGAATCAAGATTTTTGAAGAGCTGCATAACTAGAGGGATGGTTTTCAGTGTTAGTGAGATGGGGAAAACTGAAGGAGGCTGGTTGGAGAGGATGGCAAACATCAGAGCTCAGTTTTGAGCATGTGTGGCTTGAGATGCCTATTAAACAGCTAAGGGAAATGTTGTATAGGCTGTCGATGAATGAGTCAGAATTTGAGAGAGACGTTATGCTGGTTATATAAAATTGGAAATCATCAACAAATAAATTGTATTTAAAACTATGAGGTTGGGTGAGTTTACCTGAGGAATTATTATACATAGAAAAAAAGGAACAGGTCTGGTGACATGAGAAAACAGGTTACATAATAGTATGTGTAGAATAGTCTCTTTTCTTGGGAAAGAGAATGTTTTTAGAAAGAAGAATAGAAGGACATATACCAAAGTCATCTCTTGGAATATTGGTGATTCTCATTTTATCCTTTTATGTTTTCCCATATTTCCCACATTTTCTTTGATGAAAATGGATTGCTTTTATAACTAGAACACAGAATGGAAAAATAAACACAATTAAGAAGACTTTTATCTAGCATCCTTTTCCAGTGTCTAAAGTAAAACATTTTATTTGTGTCAACACACACACGCACACTCACATACACATACGCCCACAGAGAAAACAGGCTGAAAAGAGGTTATTTGAATCAAAGTATATATGACATAATTGGGGCTTGCCATCAGATGCTTCTGTCCTTACACAGAGTTCAGTTAGTCCAACTTGATAAAAATGTGCCTGGACAGTAAAGAATATGAAGACCTGGGGACAGCTCAGCCCAACAGGACTACATCCAACCAGAATAGACTGGGACCCTTGGGGCTGAGTCAAAATCACATCCTTTGGGAAAAGAGAATTAACTGAACCCTTGTTCTACTCTCTTGTGACATTCTCTTCCCTGAAGGCCTTTTGCCTTCTTCCTCTAGCAGTTCCCGTTCAGGGAACAGGGTATCTGCTAGTTCAGCAAACCACTCTGAAATGTTCATAACTTATTCTTGGCCAATTTTTCACACGTGGGAAAGTGTATCATCTTGAATTTTAAAGTTCAGATACTTCCTGTTTTTCTTTTTTTTGGACACAAACTCTAACAGTTCCCTTTACGTTCTCTTCCTCTTCCCATTTGATTATAATAAGGATCTCCCCTACCTTTCCTGGTGGTGACTCAGACATAGCTAAAGGGGGCTTTTTTCACACTTCTTTTGGAAAAGGGAAAAAATTCAGTGTTTGCCCTGAGGTCAAACAGAGAATATTTTAGCTAAGATGCAGGATGGTTGATGCAGTTATGAGTGACTGAAAAAGGAATTGTAATGGAAAATACATTTGCATTTTTCAGCTGTAGCATTTGCTACTGTGAGTGTTAACACTTTGTGAAAAGTGTGTACGTACATGGTAAGATTTTGAAGTAGAAAGTTGGAAAATTCGTACAGAAATTAATTTTTGCATATGCCTGTCTTTCTATTAAGTAGTAAGTGTAATCCTCTGCCTGATGATTTGATGATCTACTTTACTTCTTCCTCTCCTTCCTAGGAGTGCCCTGACCAACTCTAAAATGTTCATGGAACAAAAGAGATATGTTACTGCCTCTTCTAGATTCCAAAAGTTAGACCAGGATCCCTCCAATATTCTATTAATTTTGGTGATTTTCATCGAAGTTAGAATAACAGAGAATGTAATTTACATTCACTGCCAGTCTCTTGCTCTGACATACATAGTGCACACTCATGCATGCATGCGTGCACGCGCGCACACACACACACACACTTCTACCTGTACATTCAATTATTAACTACAGAGATTGAGTCCCAAGAGGACCCACACATTGTTGAACTTAGATCAACAATGTAATCAAAGGCATTAAGTTATAAACTTTTTGCCTAAAACCAGACTTAGGATCTTATAGAATGAGCACAGGTCTTGGGGTTTTAAGACCTAAGTGTAAACCCTGCATCCACCATGTACTAGCTGAGCAACCATTGGCAAACCACTTAAGCATTTATTTAATGCTAAAGCAGCGTAACACTTGTTCTGATGGTAACCAATATGATGGGCATTAAAGTCAGATGGACCTCAATTCAAATCTACTACTTGGACAACTTGAGCTAAATGGCTTATTGTTTTAGACTCTGTATCCTTGCTGATGGTATTAGAGTAATACCCTGCTTTTTCAGGGATTTTTGTGAGAATTAAATAAGTCAGTATTGACAATGTGTCTCATACCAGTTTGGGACATATGATATATGAAAATGTTTTATCTGTTGTTACTATTGCTGTTGTTGCTCTGCTTCTTTGTAGTATAAGTATTCTCCTACCTGTGACAACGAGTAGGCTTTCACTAAGTCAAGCCAAGCCTGTAGCAGGAGAAAAAAGGTTAGATTTGAGCTTCCCTGGTGGCACAGTGGTTGAGAGTCCGCCTGCCGATGCGGGGGACATGGGTTCGTGCCCTGGTCCGGGAGGATCCCACATGCCGCGGAGCAGCTGGGCCCGTGAGCCATGGCCGCTGAGCCTCCAGAGCCTGGGCTCTGCAACGGGAATGGCCACAACAGTGAGAGGCCCGCGTACCGCAAAAAAAAAAAAAAAAAAAAAAGGTTAGATTTATGAGTCATGCTATCAGTTAAACAATATTTGTTACTTAAGTGAATGAACAGGAAGAAAAATTTGAGAGGGAACTAGAAGAATCTCTTTTAATTGTAGAGCAATTAAAAGACCTTTGTGAGATTAGTAAGAGACTAAAAAGGTTAAATTTTGCCACTGAGAGAATGGGAATGAAGCCATAGCTAAAATTTTTCTTGGGACAAAAAACAAGACATTATACATCACAAAGATAAAGGTAACTTGGCTCCGTTTCTGTAAGGAGCCTGAATGTCCCACACTCATTTCCTCATTTTGTCTTCATTTTATGTACTATGACCAGGTTGGATAGCATAATGGTTGACAGCTTGGACTTTAGAGCCAGATAGCCTGGGTTCAAAGTCTAACTTTGCTACCTACTAGCTACATGACCTTACGAAAGCCACTTGACTTCTCTTCTTCATTTGTAAAATGGAGATGATAATAATACTGTCTGCCACATAGAGTTGTGATGATTAAATTAATTAACTACAGTAAAGTGCTTTGAACAGTGTCTATCACACAGTACGTCCTATGGAAACGTTTATTAATTAAAATTAGTGAAAGGTATTTTGAAAAGAGTTGATTTGTAGGCTCCACCTAATGTCAAAGGAGATAGGATTCCATTTGTCATGCCACACCATCAGCTTAGCAGATACCTTACCTTTAAAGTCAACTACCAATTTGTAGAGAGCTTATATATTTAGTGGATTGCCATTTGTGTCTGTGTGTGCGTGTGCGTGTGCATGTGTATGTGTATCCCCCCCCCCCCGCCTTTTCTCATTGTAAATATCCATAGAAGAATAAATAAGGTCTTTGAGCACGCTGGGAAAAACAAAACGGCATCAGAAGACCTTTGAGTCTTTTAAACTGGACTGGAGTTTGAAAGAAAAATCAATTTAAGCTTTTGCTTGAGGAACTATTAATACGGTAATATTTCTAAAATATTCCACTTTGTGCTTTTCTTGGTACAAATTCACATGTAAATAAAGGCCACTGTCTCCTACTCCCCTAGTAGGGACACTGTGAACACATAAGAAATACACACACTGACCCTCCATATATTTTTATGACTTGTATTTTAGATTTTTCTCTGGTCTATGTGGGATAACCACATGACCCTCACATGAAAAATATCTTTGGAATGACCACTTATTTGCATTAGTGAGAACAAGACACTACTTTGTTTTGTGGATTGTTGCAGCTGAAGTCAAAGTAAAGTGTTTGCAAGGTCTTGAGTAGAACTGAAAATTAAAAGTACTTGCGTCAGTGGTATTGATCTTAGAGACCTCCATTCCCCCATACTTTGCTAAAAAAATATTTGTCCTCTGTTTCTGAATAAGTGGCAGGGATACCCCCTGAAAAATGCTGCCCATTCATGGCATATCATCTTGATGAATTATTTCAAAGCTCTATCAAACTCTTTCCAAATGTCTAGTAACCTACTGAAGCTATTCAGGTCCTGATTTTCAGCCAGGGCTTGTTATCTTTTCTTTACTTTTTTTAAAATAGATCTTTATTGGAGTATAATTACTTCACAATACTGTGTTAGTTTCTGCTGCACAAAGCGAATCAGCCATATGCATACACATGTCCCATATCCCCTCCCTCTTCAGCCTCCCTCCCACCCTCCCTATCCCACCCCTCTAGGTCATCGCAAAACACCAAGCTGATCTCCTTGTGCTATACTGCTGCTTCCCACCAGCCAACTATTTTACATTAGATAGTGTATATACATTGATGCTACTCTCACTTCGCCTCAGCTTCATCCTCCTACCCCATGTCTTCAAGTCCATTTTCTATGTCTACCTCTCTATTCCTGCCCTGCAACTAGGTTCATTAGTACCAGTTTTTTTTTAGATTCCATATATATGTGGTAGCATATGGTATTTGTTTTCCTCTTTCTGACTTACTTCACTCTGTATGACAGACTCTAGGTCCACCACCTCACTACAAATAACTCAATTTCATTTCTTTTTATAGCTGAATAATATTTCATTGTATATATGTGCCACATCTTCTTTATCCATTCATCTGTCGATGGACACTTAGGTTGCTTCCATATCCTGGCTATTGTAAATAGAGCTGCAATGAACATTGTGGTACATGACTCTTTTGGAGTTACGGTTTTCTCAGAGTATATGCCAGTAGCGGGATTGCTGGGTCATATGGTAGTTCTATTTTTCGTTTTTTAAGGAGCCACCATACTGTTCTCTGTAGTGGCTGTACCAATTTACATTCCCACCAACAGTGCAAGAGGGTTCCCTTTTCTCCACACCCTCTCCAGCATTTATTGTTTCTAGATTTTATGATAATGGCTATTCTGACTGGTGTGAGGTGATACCTCATTGTAGTTTTTTTTTTTTTTTTTTTTTTTTTTATTAACATCTTTATTGGGGTATAATTACTTTACAATGGTGTGTTAGTTTCTGCTTTATAACAAAGTGAATCAGTTATACATATACATATGTTCCCATATCTCTTCCCTCTTGCGTCTCCCTCCCTCCCACCCTCCCTATCCCACCCCTCCAGGCTGTCACAGAGCACCGAGCCAATATCCCCGTGCCATGCGGCTGCTTCCCTCTAGCTATCTACCTTACTACGTTTGTTAGTGTGTATATGTCCATGACTCTCTCTCGCCCCGTCACAGCTCACCCTTCCCCCTCCCCATAACCTCAAGTCCGTTCTCTAGGAGGTCTGCGTCTTTATTCCTGCCTTACCCCTAGGTTCTTCATGACATTTTTTTTTTCTTAAATTCCATATATATGTGTTAGCATACTGTATTTGTCTTTTTCGTTCTGACTTACTTCACTGTGTATGAAAGACTCTAGGTCTATCCACCTCATTACAAATAGCTCAATTTCGTTTCTTTTTATGGCTGAGTAATATTCCATTGTATATATGTGCCACATCTTCTTTATCCATTCATCCGATGATGGGCACTTAGGTTGCTTCCATATCCTGGCTATTGTAAATAGAGCTGCAATGAACATTGTGGTACATGACTCTTTTGGAGTTACGGTTTTCTCAGAGTATATGCCAGTAGCGGGATTGCTGGGTCATATGGTAGTTCTATTTTTCGTTTTTTAAGGAGCCACCATACTGTTCTCTGTAGTGGCTGTACCAATTTACATTCCCACCAACAGTGCAAGAGGGTTCCCTTTTCTCCACACCCTCTCCAGCATTTATTGTTTCTAGATTTTATGATAATGGCTATTCTGACTGGTGTGAGGTGATACCTCATTGTAGTTTTGATTTGCATTTCTCTAATAATTAGTGATGTTGAGCATCTTTTGATGTGTCTATTGGCCATCTGTATGTCTTACTTGGTGAATTATCTATTTAGGTCTTCTGCCCAGTTTTTAACTGGATTGTTTGTTTTTTTCACATTGAGCTCCATGAGCTGTTTGTATATTTTGGGTATTAATCCTTTGTCCATTGATTCATTTGCAAATATTTTCTCCCATTCTGAGGGTTGTCTTTTTGTCTTGTTTATAGTTTCCTTTACTATGCAAAAGCTTTTAAGTTTCATTAGGTCCCAATTTTTGTTTTTGGTTTTATTTACATTACTCTAGGAGGTGGGTCAAAAAAGATCTTGCTGTGATTTATTTTAAAGTGTGTTTTTCCTGTGTTTTCCTCTAAGAGTTTTATAGTGTCTGGTCTTACATTTAAGTCTTTAATCCATTTGGAGTTTATTTTTGTGTATGGTGTTAGGGAGTATTCTAATTTCATTCTTTAACATGTAGCTGTCCAGTTTTCCCAGCACCACTTATTGAAGAGGCTGTTTTTTCTCTATTGTATGTTCTTGCCTCCTTTGTCATAAATTAGGTGCCCATATGTGCGTGGGTTGACTCTGGGCATTCTGTCTTGTACCTTTGATCTATATTTCTGTTTTTGTGCCAGTACCATACTGTCTTGATTACTGTAGCTTTATGGTATACTTTGAAGTCAGGGAGCCTGATTCCTCCAATTCCGTTTTTATTTCTCAAGATTACTTTGGCTATTTGGGGTCATTTGCATTTCCATATGAATTGTAAAATTTTTGTTCTAATTCTGTGAAGATGCCATTGGTAGTTTGATAGGGATTGAATTGAATCTGTAGATTGATTTGAGTAGTATAGTCATTTTCACAATTTTGATTCTTCCAATCCAAGAACATGGTATATTTCTCCATGTGTCTATGTTATCTTTTATTTCTTTCATCTGTGTTTTATAGTTTTCTGGGTACAAGTCTTTCTCCTCCTTAGGCAGGTTTATTCCTAGGTATTTTATTCTTTTTGTTGCAGTGGTAAATGGGAGTGTTTCCTTAATTTCTCTTTCTGATTTTTCGTTGTTAGTGTATAGGAATGCTAGAGATTTCTGTGCATTAATTTGGATCCTGCAACCTTACCAAATTCATTGATTATTTCTAGTAGTTTTCTGGTGGCATCTTTAGGATTTTCTATGTATAGTATCATGTCATTGGCAAAGATGACAGTTTTGTTCTTTTCCAATTTGTATTCCTTTTATTTATTTTTCTTCTCTGATTGCTGTGGCTAGGACTTCCAAAACTATATACAATAAGAGTGGCAAGAGAGGACATCCTTGTCTTGTTCCTGATCTTAGTGGAAATACTTTCAGTTTTTCACCATTGAGTATGATGCTTGCTGTGGGTTTGTCATATATGGCTATTATTATGTTGAGGTAGGTTCCCTCTATGCCCATTTTCTGGAGAATTTTTATCATAAATGGGTGTTGAATTTTGCTGAAAGCTTTTTCTGCATCTATTGAGATTATCATATGGTTTTTATTCCTTAATTTGTTAATGTGGTTTATCACATTGATTGATTTGTGTATATTGAAGAATCCTTGCATCCCTGGGATGAATCCCACCTGGTCATGGGGTATGATCCTTTCAGTGTGCTGCTGGATTCTGTTTGCTAGTATTTTGTTCAGGATTTTTGCATCTATGTTCATCAGTGATATTGGTTTATAATTTTTGTTTTTGTGATATCTTTTTCTGTTTTTTTGGTATCAGGGTGATGTTGGCTTTGTAGAATGAATTTGGGAGTGTTTCTCCCTCTGCAGTGATTTGGAAGAGTTTGAGAAGGATGGGTGTTAGCCCTTCTCTAAATGTTTGATAGAATTCACCTGTGAAGCCACCTGGTCCTGGACTTTTGTTTGGTGGAAGATTTTTTAATCACATTGTTTTCTTGAGGGTATACAGTGAGAACTGCCTGTCTGCATTGACATGGTTGGAGGGATCTTGGCTCAGCACTTATTGGTCAGTTAACTGGAAACCAAACAAATAACAGCAGTAGTAGCTGCTACAAATAAATCAACATTTCACTCAGAGAAAAAGGGGTAAGGAAAGCAGTTGGCTCAATTTTCCCTACTGAGATGGGAAAGCCAGCCTTAGAGGACCCCATCCTAGATATCAGTGATTCTAAGTCCCATTTCAATGCTTAAAGGATTTAAGGAAAGTGTAGAAATCCTGTGATATCCCTTAGAATAATTTGTGGTCTTCCTTTCTTTCCTTCCCTCCTTCCTTTTAATTCATATCAGATAGAGAACTAACTGTCCTTTCCAGATTCTGTTTTCATTGATTTTTAGATACCTTTCCCATCATATGATATCATTATCACTATGATTAACATTATTGGACACTTATGTACTAGGCATTGTTCTAAGTGCTTTGCATGTATTGGCTAATTCTCACAATCCTGTGAGGTAGGTATCATTGTTTTTCTCATTGGGGAGCAGAGACATGACATGACTAAGGCCTCTCAGCTAGTAAATAGTGCGGCCAAGGTTCAAACTTAGGGAATCTGGCTCCAGAGTCCATCATGTTAACCATTGTGATGCCAACCTCAAGTGATATGTATAAAAAGATGACACAAATTAACAATTATTTTCAGGCCAAGGTCCGTTTTCATTTTTGTTTTTTAATATTGGGGTTGATTTTGCACCGAATAACAGTCTCTCAGTTGCTATTTAGTTGACTAAGGTTATGCATTTGCAAGGTGACTGGCTAGTGCTAGGGGTATAGTCTGTTGCCTTGAGACTGATGTGGCAGGATGTCAACTCAATGACCTTGGCAGGTGATCTTTGGATGGAGAATATTAGCTTGCTAGGTGTGCCCCGGTGTGTTTTTTTTTTCCTCCCTAGGATCCATCTAGAAGTTTCTGTAGTGTGAGATGCATTTTCATTGTTTTTTTTTTTGAAAACTAGTACATGTCAGAAAATTAGAACCAGTTGGATTTCTGGGAGCCATCCATCAGGTGCGTCATCAGGTGCTGATTTTTCACCGACTAGCAGGCTCTTTGCGTTGCCGTTTCAAAACATGAGAGGACTCCATAAACTTTTCTGTGGTTGGAGTGTCCCTGGAAGTTGATTCATGTTCTCATTGCGATTTCTTTTACATGGCATCTTGGCATAATGTCTTTGACCAAAAGGAGTATTTCTCTAATGTCTCTGCTTTAATTTAGAAACAACCAATCTGATGGTTTCCAACTTATCTCTAAAACTGAAAATACATGTGCTTAGGAAAATAGGGGTTTTTAATGAAAATGCTGACACAGTCTCATTAACGCTAAGGTTTTGAACAGCCTGCCATTCAGTAAAGTAGTATTTCTGTGTCCTATAAAATACCAAACATCTGCTTGCAACGAACATATTTATCACCTTTTGGTTTTCTTTTCACCTAAGCTGAATGCACCTGGGAACAAGTGAAACTTTAGATAACGCAGGCAAAAAGCTTGAAACAAGGTGTTTTTATTTGAAAACCATTTTGTAAGCATATTGGAACCAGAGCTCAAGTTAAAAACACTTCAAGACGACATGGAGGAAAGATACCTTTGAATGGCAGAGGCTGCCCTCAGTTCTTAGAGCCAACAATGGGGCTGGGAACTAAGGCTGGTTAATAAGAATAAACTAAGTGAGTGTCAAAGAAATACACTATGATTAACTCTAAGAGGCCAACTTCGTATTCCAGGGCTCAAAATAGAGACCAGGAGTCAGAATCCAAAGCAAATGTCAAAGCCCAGGTAGACACAGTAGTAGGAGTAGAAAAAGGAAAGAAAGAAAACCATGTGTTATTGTTGGAACTAACTTGACTCCTTGCCTTTGTCTCTTACCCACCTTAATTATTTTCTACATTGCTACCAAAATCCTTCCTGAAGAACATATCAAACTAGACCTCATCCCTACTACATTCAGTGTT
The DNA here is from genome assembly GCF_949987515.2 of Delphinus delphis. Lineage (NCBI taxonomy): Eukaryota > Metazoa > Chordata > Mammalia > Artiodactyla > Delphinidae > Delphinus > Delphinus delphis. The sequence goes on along the minus strand of NC_082704.1, from coordinate 38,423,389 downwards.
TCCCTGTAGTCTATTGAAAAAGGTATGAATTTCTTTAAGGTTTTTCATTATCTGAACCCACCCTACTTTCAGCCTTCTCAAGTATTATTCCTATCCCTAGACACCCCATGTTTATGCTCAGTCGTTCTAAACTGGGAGTGGTGACATTTGGAAAGCTCTTGGGGTGTTTTGGGTTGTCACAGTGAGTGAGGACGATATGGATGTCTAGTGATCTGGAGCAAGGGATGCCAAGCATCTTTGTATTGAGTGAAATAGACCCTCACCATTTCAGAACTGTCCCACCAAAAAGGCCAATAGCACCCTTGTCAAGAAACTGCAAATTTCTACCTAAACTGGACTGCTTTTGGATCTCCAGAAATGACTCATTCTTTCCCAGTAATACACCCATGCTTCTCTTCTTCCTTTTCCTTGCTGTGTTTGACTGTTTGTTCACTTTTACCTGTAATATTCTGAACAATCTTCAGAGTGTAGATTTTCCATTGCAGCTTTTCCAGATCTCTGCTGAGAAGTAAATTCTACCCCTTCCTTCCCAGAGTTGCTGAGCATGCTGTGATGTAGTGGAAAAAGTACCAATATGAGAATCAAGAGACCCAAAATTTTGCCCTGGTACTGCCATTAACCAAGTGCATAAAAAGGAGCTTTAGCTTATTCATCAATAACATGAGGAAATTTTAAAAATGAGGAGATTGAACTTGACATTCCTTAAGGTTTCTTCAGCTGCTAACTTTCTATGGGCTGCTTAGCACATATCTCATTTTATTTTAATAACAGACTAGGACATCTTTAGATTCCTCAACATGGAACCTTGCACATCATGTGCCTCAAATAGCTGTTGACCTTACCAGTCCAGAGGACTTTATACTCCTTGTATTTTGCTGAAGATGGCACTGGCCATTGATGGTATAACTTTGTGGTACTTAATCCAGGAAATATGCATGTGTTGGCTAAGAAAGGGCAAGAGTCAGTTTTCTGAGGTCACTTAATAAGACAGCAAAAAGCCATGTTGGGTAATTATTTTGTTGGGTAATTATTACTATTCTTAAACCTGTATAGAAAAGATCACAGACATTTAAGGAATGCTGAAAGATGTGGTAGATTTCCTTTTTTTTTTTTTTTTGCAGTACATAGAAAAGTCTTCTCTGACAAAATAGCAATAATTATAAAAGATATATCATGTAGGTTTATAATCCTATTGTCTGAAACAGGCTGTTTGTCTTAAAATTAGAACTTTTGTAGGCTTCAAACATGTTCAACTGGCACTTGCCTTGATATAATAGTTCCCTTAGAGATTGACTGGAATCACATCCATGCTATCCAGATGTGTGTTCACAGCTGTGAGTCTGCATTATTATGTGTGGGCATAATGCAAGGTACCTAGTTAGCATAATCTTTCCCATATGCAGGGTTTTTCTTAAGCCTTTCTAAAGGGTTATCACTAAATTTGAGCATGATGGCTTGGTTTCTGTTTGAATCTCAGAATTGCCTCAGCTGTTAACTTGGTGAAGCCAATCATGTTATCAGCTGGTATTTCTCTCCTGTCGCCACTTTCATTGAAAGATTTGGACACTTGCTTAGTCATTACTGACCAACGTTTTTCTTTTCTTTTAATAAGTTATATAAATGTATTACCTAATTGTCATGACATCCAGGGTTATTTTCGCCCAAGGCCAATCATCTACCTTGAGGCAAAAAGGTGAGTTAGGCTTTGAGCACCTCTTCTTCCTATCCCAGGTTTAAATAATGACCTTATGAATTCATGGGGCTCCTGTTTTCTCCATTTCTACCTATTCCCAGAACACTTTTTTTTTTTTTTGCGGTACGCGGGCCTCTCACTGTTGTGGCCTCTCCTGTTGCGGAGCACAGGCTCCGGACGTGCAAGCTCAGTGGCCATGGCTCACGGGCCCAGCCACTCCGTGGCATGTGGGATCTTCCCAGACCGGGGCACGAACCCGCGTACCCTGCATCGGCAGGCGGACTCTCAACCACTGCGCCACCAGGGAAGCCCCCAGAACAATCTTAGCCCTTTCTCCACATTGTAACCCATGTTTTGGAAAGGAAATGCCAGAGTCAGGATTCAGTCTGGTAAGTTGAATTTCAATCACTACTGTGGAAGATATGAACTGTGAGTGCTGCCTTTCACAATCATAAGTGTGCAATACAGAAGCCAAATGAGAGTCATTTCTTTGAAGGCAGGAATCTGGTTTGATATGATTCTCTGTACAGGTCCCTACATGTTATACTCAGTGAGTGAAAAAGGAAATGCTAAATAAGAATAACCCAAAAGAATGATAGACCTTGGTCATCCTGTATTTTAGATAGCAACTTAAATCCTCAGGAAGCTTGATGTAATGCTCATCTCCAATCACCACCACCATAGCAACCACAATTTATCAGGTACTCTTTGTCAGGTTCAATTTATAAAATCATGTAATTATCACAGCAACCCTATTAGACTCTACTTTGATCTCCATTTTGTGGATGGAGAAACTGAGATTTAGAGTAATTAAATACCTTGCCTATGATCGTACAACTAGTAAGTGTCAGAGCCCTGATTCAAAGTCAGAGTCTGACTCTAGAACCTGTCCCTTAACTATTGTGCTGTGCTGCATTCTGTTATAGGGAGGAGTGCATTGAGGAGGCCCACCTATTTTGATCACCATCCAAGGGAATGTAGACTTCTGAAATGCCCAAATAACTCATTTGAAGATTGTCCTGCACTATAAAATTTTAAGGAAAGTGTTCTACAGAGGCTCATGTATATTTTGAGCTTCTTTTTAAACCTAGGGAGAAAGAACAATATTTCCATGGTCACTGCTTCTTTCTGCCATGTCTTGAGGTTTTTCCTTGTTGAAAATGCTGCATACTTAAGTAACTCTGAGCTGTAGGATCTCCTAAATTTAACTTTTAAACTTAGGTTGTAATCAGTGTAGATTTACTCCCCCACACTTTCTATTTTACCATCTATATCTTCCCTCCAGCAGAGTGTCAGTCCCAGGGATGTTGGGCAGAAGCCCAATAGAGGGTGGCCCCAGTGTTATTTATCAGTGTATAGGCTGCAAAATAAAGTATATGTGATAATTGATTCACTCTTCATCAGCCTTTGAGGACTGATAACTCAATTAGCATGTCAGGTACTGACTATATCTATTTCAAAAAATCCTCCAAGGTGATTTTGTATTTTGTATTAGATAAGGTGAGAGGTGTTTTGGTTGTTTATATTTTATTAAAATTTCTTATTTCCTTTTGAGTATTCACAGCAGAAGAAGCAGTGTAACTTTAATAGTTGGGTTTCTTTCTTCTTTTTAATCAGCATACTTTAAGGAAGAATGATGATATTTTGAAGCAGGCAGATAAAGAAATAAGAATTTAAAAATCCTAGCTGAAATAATTTTGATTCCCAGTCCCCAGCTGACAAAGAGACTGTGTGTTCAGTTGATTGGCAGAGTTGCACTGCTTAGTAGCAGATATGTCTGGATTTGAGGAGGGGTCAAAAAGGTGATGCGGGAAAGTCTGGTCCAGGTCTGGGTAATAATTTTAAGACAGTGGTCTCTCTACAAAGGATTTTGAATGGGTATAATGATAAGAAAAAATTGAGTGCACACGGCTCTGCAAACATATTATGTACAAAATAAAATGCACACACAAAATATTATGGATATTTAATATTTTTTTCTTTTCTCTGTAGATCTCTTTTATAACCACAGAGTAAACATGATCTACTTTGAAAACTAGTGATTTAAGAGTTATACTTTTTGTGACCCTAGGCAAGTCTCTGATATGATCTGGACCTTAGTTTTTCGCATGAGAGAGATAGACTAATTAAAGTGTAATTTCAAGTTTTATTTTATGCTTATTATTTGAAAACCTTTTTCCTAGGGTATTCCCATGGACTTCAGTTATTTTCCAGGATGAGATTTTAGCTGCTGCTTTGGTTGTGTTTTAAGCTAGATTATTACTGAAGAATGATGACCATATTGTTGTTCCAATAAGAATACCTCCAATAACATTTTCACAATCATATTTATATGCCTGATTATTTTAATATGGCCAAAATACAATTTACTATGTTAAGTATCACAATTTGTTTTCCCTGTGTGCTGTCTTTATTTCTACTCAATCTCTTCCCTCTATTCTTTGTTAAACCACTTAGAGATGCTCATTGATAACAGTGATTTGTAACAGTGGAAATTTATTTTGTTCAGACTTAAAGCTCTTATATGAAAGACATTTGAATCACCAAAAATTCAAAAAATAAAGCTATCAATTATTTGGTTAATTGGTTATTGGGTGAAGATAGATCTATCTTGTTAAAGATGATTTGGGCTTTAGCAGACCTGTTTGTAAGATCTGTTTTGGCTGCAATTTTCACATATTTAACGCATGGAGAAATATAATTCTTACTTTGTCTGTAAAATACAAAATCCTATGTAAATATTAAATTTTCTTTTCTAAGGTCATATGAAAACCATACTGTCTGGACTACAGACAAATAAGCAATCTTGTGTGTGTTTCAATATTCAAGCCAAGGTAATTCCATTTACGTTATTGAGTAAATTACTAGGTTATTTTATAATAGCCTTTTGAGATTGTAGAACCGGTCCCTGCCCTTCACATGCCCATTATGAAGGCATTGTAAAAACACTTATGTACCATGGGAGGTACAATTTTCCAGTCTTTGAGGAGTGGAAGATACATGAGTTCATGGAATCAAGAAAATGACTTAATGTGTGTGTCTCCCCTTCTCATAGCCATATAATAAAATTGTTATAATGTATTTCCATTCAGCGATTTTAATTTGCAACCACGTGTTTCCTTGATTGAATTCTTAGGTAATTTTTATGTGTGTATATTAATTGGGCATTGTTTATTTTGCCATCCAGAATTCACTCACTTTTCTTTTTTCTTTTTTTAAACATCTTTATTGGGGTATAATTGCTTTACAATGGTGTGTAATTTCTGCTTTATAACAAAGTGAATCAGTTATACATATACATATGCTCCCATATCTCTTTCTTCTTGCGTATCCCCCCCCACTCCCTATCCCACCCCTCTAGGTGGTCACAAAGCACCGAGTGGTTCTCCCTGTGCTATGCGGCTGCTTCCCACTAGCTATCTACCTTACGTTTGGGAGTGTATATATGTCCATGCCTCTCTCTCGCTTTGTCACAGCTCACGCTTCCCCCTCCCCATATCCTCAAATCCGTTCTCTAGTAGGTCTGTGTCTCTATTCCTGTCTTACCACTAGGTTCTTCATGACATTTTTTTCCTTAATTCCATATATATGTGTTAGCATACGGTATTTGTCTTTCTCTTTCTGACTTACTTCACTCTGTATGACAGACTCTAGGTCTATCCACCTCATTGCAAATAGCTCAATTTCGTTTCTTCAATGGCTGAGTAATATTCCATTGTATATATGTGCCACATCTTCTTTATCCATACATCCCATGGGCAGTTAGGTTGTTTCCATCTCCGGGTTATTGTAAATACAGCTGCAATGAACATTTTGGTACATGACACTTTTTGAATTATAGTTTCTCAGGGTATATGCCCAGTAGTGGGATTGCTGGGTCATATGGTAGCTCTGTTTGTAGTTTCTTAAGGAACCTCCATACTGTTCTCCACAGTGGCTGTACCAATTCACATTCCCACCAGCAGTGCAAGAGTGTTCCCTTTTCTCCACACCCTCTCCAACATTTATTCTTTCTAGATTTTTTGATGATGGCCATTCTGTCGGGTGTGAGATGATATCTCATTGTAGTTTTGATTTGCATTTCTCTAATGATTAATGATGTTGAGCATTCTTTCATGTGTTTGTTGGCAATCTGTATATCTTCTTTGGAGAAATGTCTATATAGGTCTGCCCATTTTTGGATTGGGTTGTTTGTTTTTTTGTTATTGAGCTGCATGAACTGCTTGTAAATTTTGGAAATTAATCCTTTGTCAGTTGCTTCTTTTGCAAATATTTTCTCCCATTCTGAGGGTTTTCTTTTGGTCTTGTTTATGGTTTCCTTTGCTGTGCAAAAGCTTTGAAGTTTCATTAGGTCCCATTTGTTTATTTTTGTTTTTATTTCCATTTCTCTAGGAGGTGGGGCAAAAAGGATCTTGCTGTGATTTATGTCATAGAGTGTTCTGCCTATGTTTTCCTCTAAGAGTTTGATAGTTTCTGGCCTTACATTTCGGTCTTTAATCCATTTTGAGCTTATTTTTGTGTATGGTGTTAGGGAGTGATCTAATCTCATACTTTTACATGTACCTGTCCAGTTTTCCCAGAACCACTTATTGAAGAGGCTGTCCTTTCTCCACTGTACATTCCTGTCTCCTTTATCAAATATAAGGTGACCCTATGTGTGTGGGTTTATCTCTGGGCTTTCTATCCTGTTCCATTGAGCTATCTTTCTGTTTTTGTGCCAGTACCATACTCTCTTGATTACTATAGCTTTGTAGTGTAGTTTGAAGACAGGGAGCCTGATTCCTGCAGCTCCGTTTTTCTTTCTCAAGATTGCTTTGGCTATTCGGGGTCTTTTGTGTTTCCATACAGATTGTGAAATTTTTTGTTCTAGTTCTGTGAAAAATGCCAGTGGTAGTTTGATTGGGATTGCGTTGAATGTATAGATTGCTTTGGGTAGTAGAGTCATTTTCACAATGTTGATTCTTCCAATCTAAGTACATGGTATATCTCTCCATCTATTTGTATCATCTTTAATGTCTTTCATCAGAGTCTTATAATTTTTTGCATACAGGTATTTTGTCTCCTTAGGTAGGTTTATTCCTAGATATATTATTCTTTTTGTTGCAATGGTAAATGGGAGTGTTTTTTTGATTTCACTTTCAGATTTTTCATCATTAGTGTATAGGAATGCCAGAGATTTCTGTGCATTAATTTTGTATCCTGCTACTTTACCAAATTCACTGATTAGCTCTAGTAGTTTTCTTGTAGCATCTTTAGGATTCTCTATGTATAGTGTCATGTAATCTGCAAACAGTGACAGTTTTACTTCTTCTTTTCCAATTTGGATTCCTCTTATTTTCTTTTCTTCTCTGATTTCTGTGGCTAAAACTTCCAGAACTATGTCGAATAAGAGTGGTGAGAGTGGGCAACCTTGTCTTGTTCCTGATCTTAGTGGAAATGCTTTCAGTTTTTGACCATTGAGGACAAGTTGACTGTGGGTTTGTCATATATGGCCTTTATTATGTTGAGGAAATTTCCCTCCATGCCTACTTTCTGGAGGGTTTTTATCATAAATGGGTGTTGTATTTTGTCAAAAGCTTTCTCTGCATCTATTGAGATGATCATATGGTTTTTCTCCTTCAGTTTGTTAATATGGTTTATCACATGGATTGATTTGCGTATATTGAAGAATCCTTGCATTCCTGGAATAAACCCCACTTGATCATGGTGTATGATCATTTTAATGTGCTGTTGGATTCTGTTTGCTAGTATTTTGTTGAGGATTTTTGCATCTATGTTCATCAGTGATATTGACCTGTAGTTTCTTTCTTTGTGACATTCTTATCTGGTTTTGGTATCAAGGTGATCGTGACCTCGTAGAGTGAATTTGAGAGTGTTCCTCCCTCTGCTATATTTTGGAAGGGTTTGAGAAGGATAGGTGTTAGCTCTTCCTTAAATGTTTGATAGAATTTGCCTGTGAAGCCATCTGATCCTGGGCTTTTGTTTGTTGGAAGATTTTTACTCACAGTTTCAATTTCAATACTTGTGATTGGTCTGTTCATATTTTCTATTTCTTCCTGATTCAGTCTTGGCAGATTGTGCATTTCTTATAATTTGTCCATTTCTTCCAGGTTGTCCATTTTATTGGCATAGAGTAGCTTGTAGTAATCTCTCATGATCTTTTTTATTTCTGCAGTGTCAGTTGTTACTTCTCCTTTTTCATTTCTAATTCTATTGATTTGAGTCTTTTTCCTTTTTTTCTTGATGAGTCTGGCTAATGGTTCATCTATTTTGTTCATCTTCTCAAAGAATCAGCTTTTAGTTTTATTGATCTTTGCTATTGTTTCCCTCATTTCTTTTTCATTTATTTCTGATCTGATATTTATGATTTATTTCCTTCTGCTAACTTTGGGGTTTTTTATTTTTCTTTCTCTAATTGCTTTAGGTGCAAGTTTAGGATGTTTATTCTAGATGTTTCTTGTTTCTTAAAGTGGGCTTGTATTGCTATAAACTTCCCTCTTAGAACTGCTTTTGCTACTACCCATAGGTTTTGGGTCGTCGTGTCTCCATTGTCATTTGTTTCTAGGTATTTTTTGATTTCCTCTTTGATTTCTTCAGTGGTCACTTCGTTATTAAGTAGTGTATTGTTTAGCCTCCATGTGTTTGTATTTTTTACACATCTTTTCCTGTAATTGATATCTGGTCTCATAGCGTTGTGGTTGGAAAAGATACTTGATACAATTTCAGTTTTCTTAAATTTACCAAGGCTTGATTTGTGACCCAAGATATGATCTATCCTGGAGAATGTTCCATGAGCACTTGAGAAGAATGTGTATTCTGTTGTTTTTGGATGGAGTGTCCTATAAATATCAATTAAGTCCATCTTGTTTAATGTATCATTTAAAGCTTGTGTTTCCTTATTTATTTTCATTTTGGATGATCTCTCCATTGGTGAAAGTGAGGTGTTAAAATCCCCTACTATGAATGTGTTACTGTCGATTTCCCCTTTTATGGCTGTTAGTATTTGCCTTATGTATTGAGGTGCTCCTATGTTGGGTGTATAAATATTTACAATTGTCATATCTTCTTCTTGGATTGATCCCTTGCTCATTATGTAGTGTCCTTCTTTGTCCCTTCTAATAGTCTTTATTTTAAAGTCTATTTTGTCTGATATGAGAATTGCTACTCCAGCTTTCTTTTGGTTTCCATTTGCATGGAATATCTTTTTCCATCCCCTTACTTTCAGTCTGTATGTGTTTCTAGGTCTGAAGTGGGTCTCTTGTAGACAGCATATATATGGGTCTTGTTTTTGTATCCATTCAGCCAATCTGTGTCTTTTGGTGGGAGCATTTAGTCCATTTACATTTAAGGTCATTATCGATATGTATGTTCCTCTTCTCATTTTCTAAATTGTTTTGGGTTCGTTATTGTAGGTCTTTTCCTTCTCTTGTGTTTCTTGCCTAGAGAAGTTCCTTTAGCATTTGTTGTAAAGCTGGTTTGGTGGTGCTGAACTCTCTCAGCTTTTGCTTGTCTGTAAAGGTGTTAATTTCTGCATCAAATCTGAATGAGATCCTCGCTAGGTAGAGTAATCTTGGTTGCAGGTTTTTCTCCTTCACCACTTTAAATCTGTCCTGCCACTCCCTCTGGCTTGCAGAGTTTGTGCTGAAAGTTCAGCTGTTAACTTTATGGGGATTCCCTTGTGTGTTATTTGTTGTTATTCCCTTGCTGCTTTTAATATGCTTTCTTTATGTTTAATTTTTGACAGTTTGATAAATATGTGTCTTGGCGTATTTCTCCTTGGATTTATCCTGTATGGGACTCTCTGTGCTTCCTGGACTTGATTAACTATTTCCTTTCCCATATTAGGGAAGTTTTCAACTATAACCTCTTCAAATATTTTCTCAGTCCCTTTCTTTTTCTCTTCTTCTTCTGGAACCCCTATAATTCGAATGTTGGTGCATTTAATGTTGTCCCAGAGGTCTCTGAGACTGTCCTCAGTTCTTTTCATTCTTTTTTCTTTATTCTGCTCTGCAGTAGTTATTTCCACTATTTTATCTTCCAGGTCACTTATCCGTTCTTCTGCCTCAGTTATTCTGCTATTGATCCCATCTAGAGTATCTTTCATTTCATTTATTGTGTTGTTCATCGTTGTTTGTTTCATCTTTAGTTCTTCTAGGTCCTTGTTAAATGTTTCTTGCATTTTGTCTATTCTATTTCCAAGATTTTGGATCATCTTTACTATTATTATTCTGAATTCTTTTTCAGGTAGACTGCCTGTTTCCCCTTCATTTGTTAGGTCTGGTGGTTTTTTATCTTCCTCCTTCATCTGTGGTGTGTTTTTCTGTCTTCTCATTTTGCTTATCTTACTGTGTTTGGGGTCTCCTTTTTGCAGGCTGCAGGTTCATATTTCCCGTTGCTTTTGGTGTCTGTCCCCAGTGGATAAGATTGGTTCAGTGTGTTGTGTAGGCTTCCTTGTGGAGGGGACTAGTGCCTGTGTTCTGGTGGATGAGGCTGGATATTTTCTCTCTGGTGGGCAGGTCCACGTCTGGTGATGTGTTTTGGGGTGTCCGTGGCCTTATTATGATTTTAGGCAGCCTCTCTGCTAATGGGTGGGGTTGTGTTCCTGTTTTGCTAGTTGTTTGGCATACGGTGTCCAGCACTGTAGCTTGCTTGTCGTTGAGTGAAGCTGGGTGCTGGCGTTGAGATGGAGATCTCTGGGAGATTTTCGCCGTTTGATGTTATGTGGAGCCGGGAGGTCTGTTGTGGATCAGTGTCCTGAAGTTGGCTCTCCCACCTCAGAGGCACAGCAGTGACTCCTGGCTGCAGCACCAAGAGCCTTTCATCCACACGGCTCAGAATAAAAGGGAGAAAAAGTAGAGAGAAAGAATTAGTAGAAGTAGGAAGAAAGAAAGAAAAAGGAAGGAAGGAAGGAAGGAAGGAGAAAAGAAGGAAAGAAAGAAAGAAAGGAGGGAGGGAGGGAGGGAGGGAGGGACGGTGGGAGGAATGATGGAGGGAGGGAGGGAAGAAGAAAAGCAAAAAAGAAAGAAGATAAAGTAAAATAAAGTAAAATATAATAAAGGTATTAAATTAAAAAATAATTATTAAGAAAGAAAAAACGGACGGATAGAACCTTAGGACAAATGGTGGAATCAAAGCTATACAGACAAAATCTCATGCAGAACCATACACATACACACCTCACAAAAAGAGGAAAAGGGGAAAAATTTTTAAATCTTGCTCTCAAAGTCCACCTCCTCCGTTTGGGATGATTCATTGTCTAAAGGAGGGAGGAAGGAAAGAAAGAAAGAAAGAAAGAAGATAAAGTAAAATAAAATAAAGTTATTAAAATAAAAAAATAATTATTAAGAAAAATATTAAAAAAAAACGGACGGATAGAACCCTAGGACAAATGGTGGAAGCAAAGCTATACAGACAAAATCTCACACAGAAGCATACACATACACACTCACATAAAGAGGAAAAGGGGAAAAAAATCATAAATATTGCTCTCGAAGTCCACCTCCTCAATTTGGGATGATTCATTGTCTATTCATGTATTCCACAGATGCAGGGTACATCAAGTTGATTGTGGAGCTTTAATCTGCTGCTTCTGAGGCTGCTAGGAGAGATTTCCCTTTCTCGTCTTTGTTCTCACAGCTCCCAGCGGCTCAGCTTTGGATTTGGCCCCGCCTCTGCATGTAGCTCGCCGGAGGGCGTCTGTTTTTCACTCAGACAGGACGGGGTTAAAGGAGCCACTGATTCGGTGGCTCTGGCCCACTCAGGCCGGGGTGGCGGTAGCAGGGGCACAGAGTGGGGGCGAGCCTGTGGTGGCAGAGGCCGGCGTGACGTTGCACCAGCCTGAGGCTCGCCGTGCGTTCTCCTGGGGAAGTTGTCCCTGGATCCTGGGAACCTGGCAGTGGCGGGCTGCACAGTCTCCCCGGCGGGGAGGTGTGGATAGTGACCTGTGCTCGCACACAGACTTCTTGGTGGCAGCAGCAGCAGCCTTAGCGTCTCATGCACGTCTCTGTGGTCCGCGCTTTTAGCCGCGGCTCGCGCCCATCTCTGGAGCTCCTTTAAGCAGTGCTCTTAATCCCCTTTCCTCGCGCACCAGGAAACAAAGAGGTAAGAAAAAGTCTCTTGCCTCTTCAGAAGCTCCAGACCTTTTCCCGACTCCCTCCCGGCTAGCCGTGGTGCACTAACCCCTTCAGGCTGTGTTCACGCCGCCAGTCCTCTCCTTGCGCTCCGCTCCGACCAAAGCCCAAGCCTCAGCTCCCAGCCCCAGCCCCCCCACCCCCGCCCAGGTGGGTGAGCAGACAAGTCTCTCGGGCTGGTGAGTGGTGGTCGGCACCGATCCTCTGTGCAGGAATCTCTCCACTTTGCCCTCTGCACCCCTGTTGCTGTGCTCTCCTTCATGGCTCTGAAGCTTCCCCCACGTCCAACCCCCATCCCCGCCAGTGAAGGGGCTTCCTAGTGTGTGGAAACCTTTCCTCCTTCACAGCTCCCTCCCACTGGCGCAGGTCCCGTCCCTATTCTTTTGTCTCTGTTTTTTCTTTCGCCCTACCCAGGTACGTGGGGAGTTTCTTGCCTTTTGGGAGGTCTGAGGTCTTCTGCCAGCGTTCAGTAGGTGTTCTGTAGGAGTTGTTCCATGTGTAGATGTATTTCTGGTGTATCTGTGGGGAGGAAGGTGATCTCCGCATCTTACTCTTCCTCCATCTTCCCCTCGTCCCTCTCACTTTTCTTTTTGAAACCACACTTTTATTTACTCTTTGATCACTTCTTCACACTCTCAGCCATGTGCTTACAGTAGGCACATGATCTAGGCCTAAGCCAGTTAGAGCCTTGCATTCCCCTAAGCATCAATTATTAGTTCAAGAGTGGGCATATGACCTCAATAGAGCAAAAGAGATTCAGTAAGACTTTCATGCACACTTCTGGGAAAGAGGTTCATGTTCTTGTCAGTGGACTTATAGTTGTATGAATGTAAGTTCTGGAGTTGCTATAGCCATCTTATGACCATGACAGACAAATCTGAAATGGATGAGAGGCAGAGGATAAAGTCAAGGAATGAGGCATGGGATCTTGGATACTTGCTTGAGCCATCAATACAGACTTGTTCACCTGGAATTTTTCATTATTTGATCCAATAAATTCTTTTTTTAAAATATAAGTCATTTAAGAGTTCTGTTTTCTATCACTTGCACCTAAAAGCATCTAGTTGACCATTCGCATCCAATCCACGTCACAGGCTTTACTTTATACAGCCACTCACAGTGCCAAATCTTTCAACATGAATTGTGGGGGGGAGGGGGAGAGCTGGGGGAGAGAAAGAGAAACATGTTTAAGCACTCTGGCCTAGATTAGCAGAATAGGTTAAAATGAGACTTTTTTTATCTTTATGTGGTAATTTATTTCACAGTTATTCAGTGATGAACGATGCAAGGCACTGTGCTAGGCACTGGGCATTCAGTGTTGAAAGATAATTCAACTCTGGAGTTTACGAAGTAGTGGGGAGATTGGTACATAAGCCACAAGCCAATGACTCCCACACAAGGAATAGGGTAATAGAAGGATGTTCAAGAGACATCTAACTAAGATAAGAAACTTGAACTCTGCTCTGTAATGTGAATACTAGGCAGCCAAGTGGAGAAGGCTGCTGCAAAGGAAATAACATAAAGCATGCCCTTTAGGAATACCTGAGCTTTGAGTGCCTTATGTAGCTACTGGCCCTGGTGTTAGGGATTTATATTGGAAGAAAGTTTTGTGCATGACTAATTTGGATTCTTGGGTTCCTGAGACAGTAATTAAAGGGCTGATACTCCTATTTAGAAATGATGCCAGCACCCAGATCTGGGTCAGAATGATACAGTGGAATTTAACTCCTCCTTAGAATCCAAACCGCATTACCTGAATGTGTATTTGTGCCTCCAGCAGGGTGCCATTGCAGCACAGAGAATATACCATAGATGTGATCCCTGCCTTAAACGAGGGTAAAAGCTGTAATGGCCACTTTGATAGGAGACAGAAGGGTGGGATTAAGGAAGGAAAATTTACAAATTTGATTGAGAAAAATTTACTTAACTCATTGATATGTGACTGGATAGTTACCTCATTTGCAAGTCATGGGTAAAGGTGTTGTGCAGAATGGAAAGCAAATAAAAGTATGTAATTTGGATAGGGAATGGGTGAGTATCTTTAAAGCTTTCAGGTGCAGAATATAGTAGTCAACTCTTTCTCTTCTGATAAAATATGATGTCTCATCCCTCTCCCTTATCATGCTCTATTATATTTTTAAGGAACTAAAGAATGCCATTCCTCCTCATGGGGAAATATCAGGTTTTTCTTTTCTTTTCTTTTTTTTTAATCCAGCCATGCTAGGAATCTTATGCACATCCTACCCCTAACTGCCAGTCTTCCTACTCCATCACTGCATTACTAGTTAAATGGCTTTTAATGTGCAGTGAGTGTCAGCAGTCTTCTAGGTGCCCTAGAGGAAGAAGAGCTCTGCCTGAGCATTCATTTTAAATTAAGCGTAAAGGTTTGCGCTCAATTGTGACAATATTCAAATTATATTTTCAAGCTACCTTACCATCTTAAAGCTACTTTCCAAAAGCTGAGTATAAAGACTACCCAGATTCTCATGTGCTTTGGTATAAACTGCCTACAATCAGGGTCGATAGTGCTTTAAAATAGAAAAACAGCTTATAGCTGTAGATGATCAAATGATATGTGGCAGTTAAAATACACAGGAGAGCTGTGTTTGGGAATTTTTAAATGTTTAAATCAAAGGGAACATAACAGTAGTAGTAGGGAAATGTAGCTTGTTATGGCTCACAGGCTATATAGGTGTGCCTACATTTTGGAAAATCTCCCATTTAAAAAACCCAAATTTAATTTAAAAATGGGGTGATTATTTGCATTACTGAAGGATTTATTTAAGGAAAAGTTGTTAAAATGTGTACTGCATTTGCTGCTTTTAAGTGTTGGCTTTTATAGATTGGAGATGAATATCAAGGAAACAAAAGTCAAGTATTTAACACTAATATCAAATGAAAAATGGAGAGGGACCATCCCTACAATTATAACTTATAAATGAGGCAAATAATTTAATTTCCAATGAAAAAAGTATCTACATATGAGGAGGCACTAGTATTTTGAAGGCCATAGAAGGGAATCTCTGTATGTGTAATAGCAAAAGACATAACATGCTATTGTAATCACCCCACATAATTAGTTCAAAGAAGCGGCATAAGTGAAAGAGTTTATGAACACAGGGAGGGAGGGAGGGAAGGAGAGAGGGAGAAGGGGAGAGAGGATGAGAGAGGTATTAGAAAATAGTTTGGTTGATTACAATAAAGGGTATCTGGGGAAGGGTTGGGATGCTGAGAGGGAAGATGTGCCACTGTTTGTCTGGCCACCACGTTGACTTGGAGCAGGAGTTATTCTCACTAGAGTCCACTGATGCCCCTTGCCTTTGACAACTCATTCATTCACTCATTCATTCTTACATGTATTCCTTTATTCATTCAGTGGATGTATCTTTGCTGAGCAATTATGATGCAGAGGCATACAATAATTGGGGAAGAAAGGAGACTGTTGGGGGAAAGTGAATCTTCAGGGCACAGAGTTGGAGGACTTCTTGTAGTAGTGAATCTGTGCTACTGAGAGACAGAGCTAAGCTTTGGTCACATTCTTGAAATCTTCCAATTGTACATCCTGAAAGGCTGATTAGGGAACAATGCCTTTGAATGCTATACTGGGAAATGGGGACAATGGGGCTACTCTCTTGGCTTTGACATCAAGTTAATTGACTGACCTTGGGCCAGCAGATAAGCTTTCTGGGCCTCAGTCTCCTTGTCTAAAAAAGAGGATGATTCTGTAATGCTGCTTGCCCTATCCGCACGTGGGTGAACTTGGGATTAATTAGATTAAAGAAGTGATCAGTGAAGCACATTAAAACTCCTCAGACGGTGATACCAAGTGAGCAGGATGAGTAACAATTCAAATGTCAGCTATAGAGCTGCAATTGGGGTTTGTTTTAAATGGGTCACTTTGTGAAAACCAGAGAAAATGCTATTTTATAAAAGTAAACTGTATATTTTATAATCGTTTTAGGTTTTCAGAACAATTAAGATAGTATAGACAGTTCACATATACCTCACACCCAATTTCCATTATTATTAACATCTTACATTGGTATGGTATATTTGATGAATCAATATTTATGTATGCATTGACGTTAAATAAATTCTGTATGTTATTCAGATTTTCTTAGTTTTTATCTAATGCCCTTTTTCTGTTCCTAAATACCATCCAGTATATCATATTACAGTTAGTTGTGTGTCTAGTTAAGCTCCTCTTGCTGTACTGGCTTCTGAAACTTTCCTTATTTTTGATAACCTTGATATTTTAAAAATTGTGGTAAAGTATACATAACATAAAACTTACCATCTTAACCATTTTTAAGTGTATAGTTCAGTGGTGTTAAGTACATTATCATTGTTGTACAACCATCACAACCATCTGTCTCCAGAACTCTTTTCATCTTGCAAAACCGAAACTCCAGTACTCGTTGAACACTTAACACCCCATCCTCCTTCCCCCACCATTCTACTTTCTGTCTCTTATGAATTTGACTACTCTAGGTACCTCATGTAAGTGGAATCATACAGTGTTTGTCTTTCTGGCTTCTTTCACTTAGCATAATGTCTTCAAGATTCATCCATGTTGTAGAATGCATCAGAACTTTCTTTTTATAGTGGAATAATATCCCATTGTATGTGTATTCCACGTTTTGCTTACCCATTCTTCTGTCAGTGGACATTTGAATTGCTTCTACTCCTTGGCTGTTGTGAATAATGCTGCTACGAACATATGTAAACAAATATCTCTTTGAGTCCCTGCTTTCAGTTCTTTTGGGTGTATACCAAGAAGTGAAATTGCCGGATCATGTGGTAATTCTATTTTTAATTTTTGAGGAACCTCTGTACTGTTTTCCACAGCAGCTGCCCTGCGTTACATTCCCAGCAGCTGTGAACAAGGGATCCCTTTTCTCCACATCCTTGCCAACAATTTCTATTTTCTGTTTTTTTTAATAGTAGCCACTCTAATGGGTGTGAGGTAATATTTGATTTGCATTTCCCTAATTAGTGATGTTAAGCATCTTTTCATGTGCTTGTTGGCCATTTGTACGTCTTTGGAGAAACATCTATTCAAATATTTTGTCCATTTTATAATCAGAGTGTTTGTTGCTGTTGACTTGCAGGAGTTTTAAATTTAATCTGGATATTAACCCCTTATCAGATATATGATTTCTAAATAGTTTCTCTCATTCTGTAGGTTGTTGAAGATGCCAAATTTAAAGAGACTTGCAAAGTATTTTGACATAAGTACTCAACTAATCAGGCATTTTAGTTTTTTAACCACATTTTCAAGCCTATCACCTTATTGTTAGTGCCTCCTACTTGTTCACCCCCACACTCAACTTAGAATGGCTTAGAGACCTTTGATGCAGAAAAGAATTGCTGTGCAATGAAAAGAGACAAAAATGAAGAATAAGTGAATGAATGAAATTATAGTGGCTTCTGTCCAACAGACCTCTGATCCATACAAAGTATCTGGAAGATTTTTCATGGATTTAATTTTTTTTTCCTTTAGAAAATATAACACCTTTACTAGCCATTTAAAATTGGTTTTAGTCACTGAACAGGTAGCCTGTTGTTACCTTTCCTAAAAGTTATTCCCATCTCCATGAACAGAAGGGACCAGATGCCTTTTTTTTTTTAATGTTTGTTTATTTATTTGGCTGTACCGGGCATTAGTTGCAGCATGCGGGATCTTCGTTGATGCGTGCAGGCTCTTAGTTGCGGCATGCGGGATCTTTTGGTTGAGGCATGCGGGGTCTTTTGTTTGCGGCATGCAGGATCTAGTTCCCTAACCAAGGGTCAAACCCAGGCCCCCTGCATTGGGAGCATGGAGTCTTAACCACTGGACCACCAGGGAAGTCCCAGGACCAGATTCCTTTAGACCAAGTTTCAAATTGCCCAGATGTCTTCTCTAGAAAAAGGAATTTGTCCCTGTGAAGCAGGGGCAGGCAGCCCAGGGAACAGATGGATGTCAGTGAGTGTCCCTAGAGGTGATCATTATAACCCTTCACCATTCCAACCCACACTATGTCCATTCTTCTTCTATACCTTTTTTCAGACTGCTTACTCTTCTAGTTTCCATTGATTTCTTCTCCTCCCATTTTAAAAGATGAAACCACCCCACTGACATATTAAAATACTACTTGAGAGAACTGGGCTTAGACCTGCAGCTCATAATTCCAACTTGACAGTAGGCCTCCTTCCAAAGGATAGAAATGTGTTTTTTGACAGAATTTGAAGATCAGGAAGAGAATTATCAAGGAACTTTCAGCTTCCCTCCTGGGAACCATTTATTGGTTCTGAACACAAGTGCTTGGACACAGTGAGAGCAACATCTCCACACTGATCAGACTGATGTTTACACCATCTTCAGGGCACCGTCAGCCTCTTCACCACTGAGGGTCCCTATCAGATATAATTGGGTCTAGCAGGGCTAAGACACAGGAAAGAAAGGAAGGAATGGATAAGAAAGAGACACATAAAATGGAAAGTGATAGGGTTCCATCAATGATGAGATTGGGTGTTCACATAGTGTCCAGAGCACACTGCTTGCTCATAATGTTTAGGAAGACCAGAATGTTTAGAGTAATGAAACCAAACACAACGCCTGGTGCTGTACCTATAATATCTCATTTAATCTTCTTGAGAACCCAATGATGTAGGTACTATTATTACCAGCCTCATTTTACAAAGGAAGGAAATAGACATAGGGAAGTTGTGTGAGTTGCCCAAGATTATACAGGAAAACTTAGGGATCAGGTGAAATTTTCTGACCCCACAACTTTTCCTAGTACTAACCCAACAGCTTTTTGTTTTTGTTTTGATTAATAGTGGGCAGAAGGTAAAGCAAATTGGTTGATAATGTGAAGGCAAAAAAAAAGTGTTCTGTGACATGAGAGAGAAAAAGAGAGTATGGGGACATATGGTGCCAGAAAGAAAACTAGAATTGGTAGAGAGGGAGAAGAGTTAGATAGCACTTAAAGGGACACTTGAAAGAAAATATTTGGTACCTAATGTCTTAGTGGCTCCTATATCTTCTTCAATATGAACAAAGACTAAATGAAAATGATTTAAAAATGATTTTTCAATTCAAAATAAGAATAAAGGTGTTTTTCTTCCCCTAATGAATATAGGTTAAGATAGTTGTAAAGAGTAGTTCACAGGCCAGGTAACAAAGTCAGGTAGGATCACATAGGTGGAAATCAAAAACAAACAAAAAAAGAACATCAAACAAATGTCATGAAAAACAGTATTTGCTCATGCATTCCTAGCACATCACAGGACGGCTTTCTGTTATTTCTCGAGACACCTAACCTATTTTATGTTTATCCAATCGTTTGGACAGTTGCCAATGACAGCTTCTGTAGTTTTTTTTTTTACATCTTTATTGGAGTATAATTGCTTTACAATGGTGTGTAATTTCTGCTTTATAACAAGGTGAATCAGTTATACATATACATATGTTCCCGTATCACCTCCCTCTTGCGTCTCCCTCCCTATCCCACCCATCCAGGCAGTCACAAAGCACCGAGCTGATCTCTCTGTGCTATGCGGCTGCTTCCCACTAGCTATCTATTTTACTTTTGGTAGTGTACATATGTCCATGCCACTCTCTCACTTTGTCACAGCTTACCCTTGCCCCTCCCCATAACCTCAAGTCCATTCTCTAGTAGGTCTGTGTCTTTATTCCCGTCTTACCCCTAGGTTCTTCATGACAACTTTTTTTCTTAGATTCCATATATATGTGTTAGCATACGGTATTTGTCTTTCTCTTTCTGACTTACTTCACTCTGTATGACAGACTCTAGGTCCATCCACCTCACTACAAATAACTCAATTTTGTTTCTTTTTATGGCTGAGTAATATTTCATTGTATATATCTGCCACATCTTCCTTATCCATTCATCCGATGATGGACACTTAGGTTGCTTCCATCTCCTGGCTATTGTAAATAGAGCTGCAATGAACATTTTGCTACATGACTCTTTTTGAATTATGGTTTTCTCAGGGTATATGCCCAGTAGTGGGATTGCTGGGTCATATGGTAGTTCTATTTGTAGTTTTTTAAGGAACCTCCATACTGTTCTCCATAGTTGCTGTACCAATTCACATTCCCACCAGCAGTGCAAGAGTGTTCCCTTTTCTCCACACCCTCTCCAGCATTTATTGTTTCTAGATTTTTTGATGA
The DNA here is from genome assembly GCF_949987515.2 of Delphinus delphis. Lineage (NCBI taxonomy): Eukaryota > Metazoa > Chordata > Mammalia > Artiodactyla > Delphinidae > Delphinus > Delphinus delphis. The sequence continues at coordinate 38,403,387 of NC_082704.1, read as the reverse complement.
TGGCCATTCTGACCGGTGTGAGATGATATCTCATTGTAGTTTTGATTTGCATTTCTCTAATGATTAATGATGTTGAGCATTCTTTCATGTGTTTGTTGGCAATCTGTATATCTTCTTTGGAGAAATGTCTATTAAGTCTTCTGCCCATTTTGGGGTTGGGTTGTTTGTTTTTTTGTTATTGAGCTGCATGAGCTGCTTGTAAATTTTGGAGATTAATCCTTTGTCAGTTGCTTCATTTGCAAATATTTTCTCCCATTCTGAGGGTTGTCTTTTGGCCTTGTTTATGGTTTCGTTTGCTGTGCAAAAGCTTTGAAGTTTCATTAGGTCCCATTTGTTTATTTTTGTTTTTATTTCCATTTCTCTAAGAGGTGGGTCAAAAAGGACCTTGCTGTGATTTATGTCGTAGAGTGTTCTGCCTATGTTTTCCTCAAAGAGTTTGACAGTTTCTCTCCTTACATTTAGGTCTTTAATCCATTTTGAGTTTATTTTTGTGTATGGTGTTAGAGAGTGATCTAATCTCATACTTTTACATGTAGCTGTCCAGTTTTCCCAGCACCACTTACTGAAGAGGCTGTCCTTTGTTCATGGTACATTCCTGCCTCCTTTATCAAAGATAATGTGACCATATGTGCATGGGTTTATCTCTGGTCTTTCTATCCTGTTCCATTGATCTATATTTCTGTTTTTGTGCCAGTACCATACTGTCTTGATTACTATAGCTTTGTAGTATAGTTTGAAGTCAGCGAGCCTGATTCCTGCAGCTCCGTTTTTCTTTCTCAAGATTGCTTTGGCTATTCGGGGTCTTTTGTGTTTCCATACAAATTGGGAAATTTTTTGTTCTAGTTCTGTAAAAAATGGCAGTGGTAGTTTGATAGGGATTGCATTGAATCTGTAGATTGCTTTGGGTAGTAGAGTCATTTTCACAATGTTGATTCTTCCAATCCAAGAACATGGTATATCTCTCCATCTGTTTGTATCATCTTTAATGTCTTTCATCAGTGTCTTATAATTTTCTGCATACAGGTCTTTTGTCTCCTTAGGTAGATTTATTCCTAGATATTTTATTCTTTTTTTTGCAATGGTAAATGGGAGTGTTTTCTTGATTTCACTTTCAGATTTTTCATCATTAGTGTATAGGAATGCCAGAGATTTCTGTGCATTAATTTTGTATCCTGCTACTTTACCAAATTAATTTATTTGCTCTAGTAGTTTTCTGGTAGCATCTTTAGGATTCTCTATGTATAGTATCATGTCATCTGCAAACAGTGACAGCTTTACTTCTTCTTTTCCAGTTTGGATTCCTTTTATTTCCTTTTCTTCTCTGATTGTTGTGGCTAAAACTTCCAAAACTATGTTGAATAAGAGTGGTGAGAGTGGGCAACCTTGTCTTGTTCCTGATCTTGGGGGAAATGGTTTCAGTTTTTCACCATTGAGGACAATGTTGGCTGTGGGTTTGTCATATATGGCCTTTATTATGTTGAGGAAAGTTCCCTCTACGCCTACTTTCTGGAGGGTTTTTATCATAAATGGGTGTTGAATTTTGTCGAAAGCTTTCTCTGCATCTATTGAGATGATCATATGGTTTTTCTCCTTCAATTTGTTAATATGCTGTATCACATTGATTGATTTGTGTATATTGAAGAATCCTTGCATTCCTGGAATACACCCCACTTGATCATGGTGTATGATCCTCTTAATGTGCCGATGGATTCTGTTTGCTAGTATTTTGTTGAGGATTTTTGCATCTATGTTCATCAATGATATTGGCCTGTAGTTTTCTTTCTTTGTGACATCTTTGTCTGATTTTGGTATCAGGGTGATGGTGGCCTCATAGAATGAATTTGGGAGTGTTCCACCCTCTGCTATAATTTGGAAGAGTTTGAGAAGGATAGATGTTAGCTCTTCTCTAAATGTTTGACAGAATTCGCCTGTGAAGCCATCTCGTCCTAGGCTTTTGTTTGTTGCAAGATTTTTAATCACAGTTTCAATTTCAGTGCTTGTGATTGGTCTGTTCATATTTTCTATTTCTTCCTGGTTCAGTCCTCTCCTAGCGTTCGGACTGAAGCTGGAGCCTCAGCTCCCAGCCCCGCCCGCCCCAGCGGGTGAGCAGACAAGCCTCTCGGGCTGGTGAGTGTAGGTCGGTCCCAATCCTCTGTGCGGGAATCTCTCTGCTTTCCCCTCCGCACCCCTGTTGCTGTCCTCTCCTCCACGGCTCCAAAGCTTTCCCCCTCTGCCCGCGAAGGGGCTTCTAGTGTGTGGAAACCTTTCCTCCTTCACAGCTCCCTCCCACTGGTGCAGGTCCCATCCCTATTCTTTTGTCTCTGTTTTTTCTTTTGCCTTACCCAGGTACGTGGGGAGTTTCTTGCCTTTTGGGAGGTCTGAGGTCTTCTGCCAGCGTTCAGTAGGTGTTCTGTAGGAGTTGTTCCATGTGTAGATGTATTTCTGTTGTATCTGTGGGGAGGAAGGTGATCTCCGCATCTTACTCTTCCGCCATCTTCCTCTGACTGTCCCTTCTGTAGTTTTTTTTTGTTGTTGTTTTTGTTTTTGCGATATGCGGGCATCTCACTGTTGCGGCCTCTACCGTTGCAGAGCATAGGCTCCAGATGCGCAGGCTCAGCGGCCATGTCTCATGGGCCCAGCCGCTCCACGGCATGTGGGATCTTCCCTGACTGGGGCACAAACCCATGTCCCCTGCATCGGCAGGTGGACTCTCAACCACTGCGCCACCAGGGAAGCCTGCTTCTCTAGTTTTGACAAGTCACTGCCAGGTTGAGAACTCCAGCGATAATGCTCATGCCTATTCGATTCCAGGACACAGCTCAAGCTAGAGATTGTCACCTTGATATAACTCTGTGACCAAAACAAGGCCCAATATGTAGGAACTTAGTAAGCCACTTCCCAGAATGACTAGGAAGAGGATGCCTATTTCAGGTTTGGTGATGTTATAATATTGTTTAACCTCTGTGGGCTGCTGTGGTCCAACAAGTCTCACAGGGCCATGTTTTCGTATCTTTATTGCAGTGTTTCTCTTAATATGATTTCATTTCTAATAATTGATATTCTTTATTTTTAACTGAAGTATAATTGACATACAGTGATATATTAGTTTCAGGTGTACAACACAGTGATTCAACATTTATATACATCAGGAATTAATCAACATTGTAAGCCTAGTAACCGTCTGTCACCATACAAAGTTATTCCAGTATTATTGACTATATTTCCTATGCTGTACGATACATCCCGTAACTTATTCATTTTATAACTAGAAGTTTGTACCTCTTAATCCCCTTCACTTACGTCACACAATTCCCCCACCCCCAGCGACCACCAGTTGTTCTTTGTATCTGTGAGTCTGTTTCTGCTTTGCTTTATTTTTTGGATTCCAAGTATTAGTGAAATCATATGGTTTTTGTCTTTGTCTGACTTATTTTACATAGCATAATACCCTCTAGGTTTATCCATGTTTTCACAAATGGCAAGATTTAATTCTCTTTTATGTCTGAGTAATAATTCAATTATATATGTATTTTTTTCAATTACAAATACAATTTTATTTAATTCTTCTGTCAAACTGAGTTGTGTGTGTATGTGTACCTGTCACATTTTTATCCAGTCATCTATTGATAGACACTTAGGTTGTTTCCATATCTCAGCTACTGTAAGTAATGCTGCAATAAACATAGGGGTACATATATCTTTTCAAGTTAGTGTTTTTGTTTTCTTCAGATAACTATCCAGAAGCGGAATTGCTGGATTGTATGGTAGTTCTATTTTTAAGTTTTGGGGGAATCTCCATACTGTTTTCCATAGTGGCTGCACCAGTTTACATTCCCACCAACAGCACATGAGGGTAAGACCTGAAACCATAAAACTCCTAGAAGAAATCATAGGCAATACACTTATTGACATTGGCCTTAGCAGTAATTTTGGATCTGCCTCCTCAGGCAAGGGCAACAAAAACAAAAATAAACAAATGGGACTACATCAAACTAAAAAGCTTTTGCACAGAAAAGGAAACCATTAACAAAAAAAGCAACCTACTGAATGGGAGAAGATATTTGCAAATGATACATTTGGTAAAGGGTTAATATCCAAAATATATTAAAAACTCACACAACTCAGTATAAATAAAACAATCTGATTAATGTGTAGAGGACCCGAATATACGTTTTTCCAAGGAAGACATATACATGGCTAATAAATACGTGAAAATATGCTCAACATCACTAATCATCAGGGAAATGCAAATCACAACCACAGTGAGGTATCACCTCATACTGGTCAGAATGACTATTTTCAAAAAGACAACAAAAAACAAGTGTTAGTAAAGATATGGAGAAAAGGGAACCCTAAGTCTTGGTATTCTTTCCCTTTCTTTGCTTCTAGGGAGCACCCTCTGGCTTTGGAAATTGGCAAAAAGAAAAAAAAAAAACGTAATGCAGCCATCCCAGTCCTAGCTGAACAACATGTTACTGTTTATTTGTCTATTGGTTGTGAGGTTTGCATTCTGCCAAGGCTTGACCTTTGGAGAAGCAGACTTCTCTTGGGTTGCTCCTCTGGTAAATTTTTATCTCCCAGGTGTTTTGAAAGCCATTTACCTGAGCTAATGATTGGCCACCTAAACAGGTCAGTTCTTCACTGACTTATTCTCATCTGAACATTCTATGGAATTCTGTTTGGCTTGAACAGAATCACCTATGCATTTGGAGGCTCTTTTCCCAACAAATTTCTACGGTACAGGACTTACACATCATTTGCAACACGTCCCAGTGAAATGTAGTCTCTCAAGATGTTTCCCAATGTTGGCACAAAATGATAGGAAATTTTAAAGCAAAGCTGTCTTAGAATTTTTTTGTTAGCTAGATAGACTCCCATTTGTTAATTTAATTGACAGCATTTCTTTCATTTTCCATTTTATTGAACCACTGTTTATATAGCTATAGGTAACATTTATTGAACAATTAAAGTGAAACAGACATTGTGTTAAATGCTTTTCATTCATTATCTTTACAATACCCTCAGCACATTATTAGCACCATTTTACAGATGAAGGAATTGAGGCTCAGAGTGTTTAAGAGACTCTCCTAAAGGTCTACAGCTAGTAATATGGAAGCTGAGATTCAGAATCAGCCTGACTCTAGAGCAGTTTTTTTTTAATGATTCACTGATATTACTTAGGATATAAGCTAAAGTATTATAACAAAGAGACCCAAAAATACAGTGGTTTAAATGATATAGAAATATCTTTCTCTTTGAGTTTTTGGAGATAAGGCACCTCTGCTCTATGGGATAACTTAGAGACCCAGATTCCTCCCATCTTATGACTCCATCGTGAGCTAGGAATGCCCCCCATCTGTGTAGTCACACCTGGATCACTGTTGCATCTGAATTCCAGCCCGTGGGAAGGAGGAGAGGGTGTATAGGTCAAGTATTGTCATATCTAAGGATGTGAACCAGAAGATGCATACATGACTTTTGCTTATATCCTTTTAGCTACTCACACAGCAGTACCTAGTTGTAAGGGACACTGGGAAATACGTCCGTAACTAGGTAGGCATCTGTCTGTCCAGAACTGGAGCGGGGTTATATTACTAAAATGAAGAAGGAAAGAAAAAATTTCAAGGGGCAACCAGGAGTCTGCCACAGCACTATAATGACTGGTGTTATTCATCATCGCCTTCCAAGTCAGGTAGATGGTGCCAATAGGAGATTATCTTCTGTAGCGGAGAGAACAGCCTAAAGTCAGATATCCTGAATATTGTAGGTATAAAGTTCAAGGATGGGGAGCTTTATATAGCACTGTGTTGACTTGCATATTCATGCTAATAGTCACTGGTTTTTATAACCCTTCTTGAGAGGTTCAGGTTAGGGGATATTGATTATTTTAGTATTTATATAGTAGCCAAAGTTTTGCTCTGTCTTTAGTAATTTTTCAGTTGTTTCTCTATTATAATGTGGACAACCTGAATCATCAATTTAATCTCTTTCTTTAGACTCTTATTCTTATAAACATGTATTAGCTCCACATTTTTTTTCTTTTTGCTGAGCATCTTGCTCAGTTGGAAAGGAGAACTTTGGCTCCTGGAATATTGGTAATGCTTTTGATAAGATCATTCTCGATGTACTCATTTCTGTACTCAATGTGTGTAAGTGTACAGGCTAGCAGTTGCTAAGGTAAAGGATCAGGAATAGGTTCCATGGATTTATAGCAGCCCTGTTTGAGTCCCACATGTGAATGGTATATGGACGCCTTCCCATAGTAGCCACTGAGGTTATGGATTCACAGATGACAATTCATCTCACAGAAGAGTATGTGATAAAGAGATTTCTAGGAGGAGGAGGAGCTCTTCTGGGCTTCCTTGAGGAAAATTTCACTCTGGGAATGAAAATTTCCTCCACAGCTTGGTGCAAGTGCAAATACTTCTTTAAGAGAATTTTAACAAGCCATTCAGGAAGTGTGGATTATATAGGAAAACAGAAAATTAACATAGAAGTAGTAGAAAATGTTTCGCTGTGTGAATTCTCATTTGAGTGTTAATGTGAATGGGTGGGCAGGTAGATGAGTTATAGAATCTGATATGAGGAGAAATGTGGAGTTAATAGATTTGGCAGGTACCCCTCTTGTTTTCCAGAACTTTCTATATCTTCTTCAAATTCAGTGAGAAGTTGTTTCTCTGGAAATAGATTGCTGAAAGTGACCAGTCATTAGATGGAGAAGCCAACCTAATTGTCCAGGTTTATATCTATAAACCAAAGTCAACTGACTTCTTTCTTTGCCCAAAGGGACCAGAAGGTATTCTGCTTACATGCTTCTCCATCCATATTAGGATTAATTTTTAGTTATCACATTATAGCTTAAATGTCAAGGCTGCCTGTTTAATTGGCAATGATCCCTATTGAACTTTTCACTTATGCTGAAACTGTGGCCTGCTGGTGGCTGTTTTTATGAGCTGTTTGGTATTTTATTCTTGCTTAAATCTGTTTTTATTGTCAGAAGATGCATTATCTGTACCAGAATTTCTACTGCTCAATGTACAGGTTATCTCCACTATGACAGCTCTGTATCTTCAGTGTCAGATACATTGCTCCCAAGTCATGCTAGATTTACACATTCTATTATACTTCTATTGAACAGCTCTTAATCTGCTCTGAGGAAAATATGCTACAACCAGCAAATTTTATCCCCTTGCATTTAATAGGAACATTTCTTGGCAAGTGTAGACAATTGTATTGAGAAACATTCCAACTATATCTGGCCAGTTTTGAGAAAAGATTTTAACTGGTTAACCCTGTAAGGGTCAAACTCTGGTTGATACTGTAATATTACCATAATACCTAAGTTCTAACACTATTCTACTTACTGATTTGCTCCTTCCTCTAACTGACAGTGATTCCTAGGAACATTGCCTCATATAATCTCTGTTGTAGTTACTGGAAAGTAGATTTTATTTACAATGGAATTTCATGCTGAAATTGGGTGATGAGATACAAAAGTACTTCCTAGCATAACTTTACTGCATAATCTTATATTGATTATATTTCAAAGGATGTGTTTTCAGTTGTGGCACTCTTGGATTCACGCAGTAGTGGGCTATATTACCATGGGGTTGTTCAGAATTTATTGAATGGTTTTATCTCTAGAGAGACATATTTGAAATTAAGAAGGTAGAGAGCAGTGTTTTCTTCTGTAGCTTGCATTCTGAGGTAGGTAATATCAGATAGTAACACCAATTCATTGTTCTCATTGCTGCTTCTCTTCTAAGGCAGTATGAATGTGAAGTAACAAGGTATGAGGACAGAGACTGTTGCTAGTCTACTCGTTTGTACAAAGGGGATAATAGTAATGCCTGCCTTGTAGAGTTGTGGTGATGATAAAATGAATATAAAGATTGTAAAACAAGTTTAAAATGTGGTTAATGAGGGACTTCCCTGTGGTCCAGTGGCTAAGTCGCTGCACTTCCACTGCAGGGGACGTGGGTTCGATCCCTGGTCGGGGAACTAAGATCCCACGTGCTGAAAAAAAAAAGTGCTTAATGATAGTGGAAGCCTCTGAGGAGAAAGTAGACTCTAGCTAACTATGGATTATCCACACATCACCCTTCCTGTATTTTCTGATTTTTCCTTCTCTCCTCTCCTCTTCTCTCCTCCCTTCCTCTTTCCTCCCCTCCCCTGCTTTCTCCTCCCCTTCTCGATTTCTCCCTCCCTCCCTTCCCCCCTCCCCTCCCCCCTCCGCCTCCATCCTCTCCCTCACCCTCTTGCTCTCTCTTGCTCTCCTTGTCTTCCTCTCATTCTCTCCCTCTTTCTCTCCTCTGTCCTCTGGATACTGTCTTTTCCCTTTTAGTACATGTGCTGGGGCATTAACTCTTCTCATCTTATTCTGGAGTTATCTAGTACTTCTTTTATGTCTTCTTTGACATCTTTATCCAGTGGACATCTCTAAAAATTTAGAACTGTGCTCAGAAATCTCTTATCCCTGAAGACCCCCAGGAGGGCTAAGCAGGACCCAGGGCAGAGGCAGAAGGAGAAATTGAGAGAAAGAGGAAAGAGACTAAAAATGGAAAATCAACATTTATATTGACAAGGCAATCTATTTATTAAGAATCTCTTCTATGTCTGGCATTATGCTGTAAGTAGAGAAGTGCTCTGAACTTCAAGGGTTATCTCTTTTTCTTGAAGTGGTGTTTTAGACTTAAAAAAATAAATAATAGCTACTGGGTAATGTAAAACAAATCCTAGGACAGATGAGTTTCATTATAATTATAACTGCCAGGTATGACATTCCTGCACTAATTTAGCCTGTGTTGGTGTTTTCTCTAGAGTGGGAAGATGACTGGATTATTTCAATTACTCTAAAATAGTTGGGCTTTCAATGTTGGGCTCTGAGTCCTGTCTTTCTCTCTCCTTATTCAGATTCTTCTTCCTTCTGCCCTCAGTGTTTGACCTTGCACATGCCTTTAGTTTCACAGTCCTTACTCTTTTTTCTTCCTCTAGCAAATCCCCACTGTTAGTGTTTTGAATGCCATTGACTTGACAAGATATCCATTCCTATAGCTCAGCAGTCCTACCTTGTTGCAGCTACTGTAGCACTTACCTCTTATCTCCTTCAAAAGGAAAGATGAACCTAAGCAGCAACTTTGGCAAAGCAAACTACTCAGAAACTAGCTTGATGTTATCTCTGAGAGACCTTTGCTTAGCTTGCAGAAGCAAATGTCATGCATGCCTCCATGTTGCTTACTATGATTTGTCACATGGGATTCTCAAGCATTTTATAGGAGGTTTTGACTGGCTTATCTCCTCATCAGAATGCACTACAATTTGTCCACTTCAAACCCGCCAGGAGCAGAGGGCATTTATTTTGACATCTGCTTTTCAGAAGTAGTCCATTAATACTGCACTTGACATGTCAGGTTCTTAATGAAAAACTTTTCTTAGTTCTTTTATCTACAATAAGATGGCCTGGTTCAAGGTCAGTGGCAACCCTAAGCTGTCTTTCTTTTCCCTTTTGACAGTCACCATATGCCCTTACCTATTTCTAACCCACAGAGTCTCTCTCCTCAGGTACCAGTAACTCAGGTGGGACCAACCCTACTGGTCTCCCAGGACTTTGTCCACTCTCAGAGGTGCCTCACTAAGCTCCCTAGTGATTTCATGTCCTCTTCTCCTTCTCTTATCAATATCTGTTCCAAAGTGCTTCCAAAGCCTAATGTAGATGCCATGGTATAGTTAAAACCCATCATATGCCAGATGCTATGCTAGCTATTGTGCATATATTATATTAGCTCACTTAATCTCAATAGAATTACTGTGGGGAAGGTGAAAACTGAGGTTCTGAGGGCGTAAGCAGCTTACCTAAGGTCATATGGCTAGACTACGTAGAATCTAGGGCTGATAGTAGCTTAAAATTTTAATCCTTCCTATTAATTTTAGGCCACACACATTTATTGAGCTTTATTTTGTGACTTCAACTATGCTAGACCTTTGGGGTAAAGACAAAAACATAGTGCCTTTTCTTGTAAATATCAAATATGCTAGGGGAGAGAGACAAACAGATAAATGAAATGTCATAAAAATAAGTGTAAGAGTAGAGACATACAGATGGCACTATAGAATCCCAGAGATGGGGTACTTAACCCGGCCTGGGTTACATTGTCTCACAGAATGAGAATATTCATTCAGATTTGTTCATTCTCTCGCCCCACCCCGACTCTCTCACTCTCTCTTTCACACACACACCTTAAATCTCTAGATTAGATAGGTCTTCTTCCTCCCTTTATATGTCCTTTGCATATCTCTGTCACAGTGCTTTTTTTTTTCATTTTATCTATTCACTTAACAACAGTTTATTGAGTACCCACTCTGTACCAGGCATTGTTTTAGGCACTGGGAACAGAGCAGTCAACAAAGCAAAGTTCTGCCCCCTTGGATTTTACCTTATAATGTGTATACAGACAAGAAACCAATATACAAGTGGATATAGAATAAAGTGTCAGGTGGTGAAAAGGAGGGGCTTTATGCAAAGATGAAAGAGTGATCAAAGTCTTCTACCAATTAGGGTCTATGTAGGATTTTAGACATCAGTGTGCAGTTTGGAGTGATTTACACAGAAGGAAAGCCTGGGCATCATAGCTTGTTTGGTAGATATGAAATCAGGAAAATTCGGCAAAGTTACATATCTTCTCCACCTAGACATACAGTCAGCCTTGTGCTTAGGAGACAAAGACCCTAGTTCCATTTCTGCTTTTCAGAGAGACCTTGGATAAATAGCTTGGGCAGACCTCTGTAAGATGGGCCTGCCTTTTGGTAAAATGAAGTGGATAAACCTAGAGCATTTCTCTGAGAGTTTTTGGACCTAGTAGTATACAGAGCAACAAAAAAAGCAATTGATTCAACATTGATTATTTGCAAAGTGTTCTTATGCTACCTGCTGAGAAAGAAATGTTACTTTCTTCTAAAAGCAGAAACTGGGGAAAATAGCAGTTATTTGACAATGCTTTCTGAATATTTGAGGTTTTGTGATATACTCATTCTGGTTTTGAGGTAAACATTATCAGGAGCTTTCACTCAGTCTGAGATTTTTCCCTAGGCAGGTGAGACTGGCCCCCACCCCCAAACTTACAGGCCCTACTTAGATAACGGAAGAGACGTGTATATGGATCAGTGATTTTTATTAATATCATCATCATTTGCAATCTTGGAAAGAGCCTGGGGTTTTAATGTTAGACAAGCCTGAATTTGATTTCTGGTCCTTGATACTTAGTATTGTGCCCCATTAGTCGAGGTAGGTGACTCCTCTGGGTTTCAGTCACCTCCTCTATAAAATAAGGATAATAATAGTTTCTTCACACCATTGTGGGGATTAAATGAGACAATGTATATAAATTCACATGGCATATAGTAGGTGGCTCAATAAAGGTTGACTCTTTTCCCAGATCTTCTTTAGATGCCCTTCCCATTCTCACTGTAGCACGTGAAATTATTTTTTAATTGAGTCTGATTCTAATTAATGTATTTACTAGTTGTTATCCTCTGTTAATGGGACAATTTTAGTCTCTAGCTTATATATGAATTTGTTATGTGCCTGTAGTAAAAGTATTTGAAAGGAGAAACACCAATTGATAACTAGACTATTGATTTCTGGAATGCAATGTGAGAAAAAATAACCACTCAAGCTGCATTTTTCTGTTGTTTGCAAATATCTAAATGGTGAATATAAAGGAGAAATATGCCTTGTGATTTGCAATATGATTTTGGCATATGACTCTAGTAATCTAATTTTCAAGACCCCCATGTAAAGTTAAAGTCAGAAAGTTACCATTTCTAATGGCAATTTAAAACAAACAAACAGAACTAAAGTATCTAAAATGCTTTGATTGTAAGCTCATCTTTACTAGTCAGTAGTTAATATGTCCAAGGGGACTTTTGTTTGCAAAGCCGTCCCCTTACGAGCTGAGGTTAAACAACTGAGTGGTGTAAGTTATAAATGAATTGAAAATTGCCTTCTGTTCCGGCTCAATGCAATGGTCTGTGTTTTGTAATGAGCCCTAGTTGGTGAGGTAACTCATGTCACCAGGAGAAGCTCTCTACAGACTGCTCCATTTATCACTGCAGTCTGAAGGACACAACGGGCTGGGGAAGCTGGCATTCTGCAAAATTTTTATGGTGCTGCTTGCATGCAGTGATTTCCCTTATCAGACTGTAATTCTATAATAAATACCATAACCCTATGTTTAAATAATACTAGGGTTGTGACACAACCTGACCAAAGCTAGGAGAGTTAATGATGACACTGGGATATTAACTTACCCAGGGAGCAGGTTGGTGAGGGGACGAAAAGGATAGATGCTGGGAGAGAGTCTCTATTCATGATGGAGTGTTCATCTGCATGGCTGTTTGTTTGGAATGCTTTGGTTTGTGCCATATGGCTCAAAGTAGTTTTTTTTCCCTTGGTGTCTCTTTGTTCTCCATGCTTTCACCTTCGTTTTAAAAGAGAGACCACAATGAATAAAGGGTGACCAGAATCATTACATGAATTTTGTTGCAATAAACAGGAGCCAGCCTTATGGAAAGGGTTCTTCCATTTGCCCTCAAGCATGGTGACTGGTTAAAAGGAAATCACTAGGATAGGATCAGTTGGGGAATGGAAGGAGTCTTTGAACAGTTTTTCACAAGGAAAACTGCTTTATTGTTTTCTGTTATAAAAGTAACGTACTCATTCTAAAATCTTCAAACAGTACAAAAAGGCACAAAGAAGGCTTTAAAACTGTAAAAATCACCTGTTATAATCCCTTCCTCCACACATCAGAATTAACATTTGTTAACATTTTGATATATCTGTCTCCTGTCTGTCTCTGTAATCTTGAAAAAAGTGGTTTGTTTATTTTCATCAAGGTAAATTTCTAGAAATGTAATCCACATTTTCAGAACTTGTGAATCCTCCATGAAAATGGCCCTTCACAAGACAGGACTAATTTACGCTGCAGCACCAGTGTGTGAAAGTGCAGAAGGAAGCTAGCGGTCTCCATTTATTGAATAATTGCCATATGCCAGGCACTGCTCTAAGCCTTTTGTGTGCATTAATTCATCTAATCCTCACAGTAACCACACTAGATGGGTGTTATTAGGATCTCATGGAAACTGAGGTTTAGCAAACTTATAAGGCTAGTCATGAGGTTGAACCACAATGTTGAATCAGGCCTTGGTGTAGGAGAAAGGAATAGCTTCCCTCCACCTTCCCTGTCCCTGTCTCTCTCTCCTTTTTTAACAGCAAGACCTGGAGAGAAACAGCCAATGGAGGAACAAATAAGGAGCCTAGTGGGTAAGCAAAGAGCCGGGGGAGCCCCAAACAGCTGTGAATCTTCAAATTTAGGAGTTCTAGGGAAAGATGTCCTTGCATTTTGTTCATTACTAAATAAACCAAACAGAACTTTCTCTCCAATATTGAGCTTCATGAGCTGAAATTGAACCAATGAAGAAAAATAGAGGCAGTTATAGATACACTTCTGCGTGTGTACAAATGCACACATACAAACATACACACACACAGACAGACGTGTACTTGGAACAGAGTAACCCCTTTCTGGCTCTGAATCTTACTTTTTATTCTTCCTCAGGCCAGAATACCAAGAGTAATATCAACCTTTATCACATGAAGCACTCCCACAATTTTCCAGCATTAAACTGGGGTGGGTGGTTAAATGTTCATAAACACAGTGCTGGATAGAGAATTGAAGGTCTCTCATTATATTCTGCCAGCACTTTTCATGAAGTAGCAGAACATGTGAATAACTTTCTGTGTGACCCTAGGCTAGTCACTTCCCCTTTCTGGGCCTCAGTGGCTTTTTCTCTAAAAGAGAGCTATGAGACTAAATTAAATGTGAGGGTCTTTTGAGCTCTAAGAGCCTGTATTTCTACCAGTTCCTAACTGGTCTGACTTTGGATTTTTCTCCTGGACCTCTCTTATTTTTAATTTTTCATGACCTCTCAAGACTGCCTAACCTTGTCTAGTGTTGCTAGAAATTGTTCTGTGGAAGACTGCATGATAAAAATGTGAATCACTTCATAGTCTATCAAATGGGAACCATTAGGCTCCTATGATCCTAGAAGAGAGCTTATCATAGTATTTTTGAATTTTCAACATCAAAAAGGACTTTCAATAAGATTGTTAGAGTTTTTCATTTTTACAGGAGTGATTGGGGCACAGAGATAGTAAGTGATTTTTTGCCCAGTCACTTGTCTAATTAGTCGCAGGGAGAGGATAGAAGCCAGATCTCTTAAACCCTAGACAGGGTTTCCCAAAATCTATTCCTCTTGATACAAGTCTCTCAAAATATTCTGGGTGGGGGTGGGAACATGGGAAGGAAGATTCTGAAGTCAAATAAGTTTGGAAAATGTAGCCCTGTCTGGGGAACTCATATGCACATTGAAGACTCTTGAGAAGTCCTACAGTATAGAATCCTTATAAGCTTTATTTTTCTAAGTTTCTCAAATACATGAATAACAATAATGAGGTGATACCAATAATAGTAGTTTCCATTTATTGAATTGTCGCTGTGTATGCCAGGTACTGATCTAAGTCCTCATATAAAGTGACATGCTTAATACTCATGAAAACCCCATGAGACTTTTCATCATCCCCATTATTTTTTGGAGGGGAAAACCAAGGCACTGAAAGATAAAGTAGTTTGCTCAAGGTCACATACTAGTGTGGAACAGAGCTGGAATTTCAGCTGAAGCAGGTTGGTTCCAGAGCCTGGGCTATTAAATCAGTATGCTCAGCTTACCACAGAAACTTTTTTGCATGCAGTACCCTATTAACATCTTGAGGAATCAGTGTTCTTTAAGAGAATCCATCTTAGTCTGTTCAGGAAGAAGTCTGTTTGCTATAACAGAATATCACAGACTGAGTAGGCTATAAACAACAGAAATTTATTGCTCACAGTTCTGGAAGCTGGAGAGTCCAAGAACAAGGTACCAGCCTGGTAGCATTTTGGTGAGGGCTCTCTTCTGGTTCATAAATGGCACCTTCCTGTTGTGTCCTCACGTAGTAGAAGGGGCAAGGAATCTCTCTGTAGCCTCTTTTATAAAGGTACTAATCCCATTCGTGAGGGCTCCTCCTTAATGACCTGATCACCTCCCAAAGGCCCCACCTTCTAATACCATCACATTGGGCAATAGGATTTCAATACATGAATTTTGGAGGGATGTGAACATTCAGGCCATAGCAACATGTATTAGGAAATACTGCTCTAGAGTTATTTCCAGTACGTACCGTGAAATGAGGTTAGATGGATATCATAGAGCTCTTGAATAGCTCTGGAATGGACATTAGAGATCAGCTCACTTGGCAGAGGAGGAGTCTGGGGCCAGGGGGAAGAGTCTCTGGCTCCAGGTTTGTGACAGCTGGAACTAGGACCCAGGGCTCCTGATTCCTAATCCCCAATTCAATGGTATTTATTTACTAGGAATCTTTGGACAATGGAATAACAGAAGTTTTAGGCTTCTTCACTGAGGAAACTGAGGGTCACATGTATTATCCCTCCTCTTCCCTGAACTTATAGAAGGTGACACCAAGACACACAAGGGGTACAGAGGAGCAGCTGGGTACCTAGGAGGGAAAGGCAGCCATTTGTGCAAGATGATCTGAGGATCTGATTCCTGGTGTCTCCAGCATAGAGTAGGCACTAAACACATTTTTGTTGCATAGAGAAACACACTACTAACATTGTTATAGCATTTTATGGCTTTCAGAGCACTTTCATAGCCATTTTTAGTAGTATGATAGGAGAAACAGATCAAAGATACATAGACAGTGTATCGTGGGGCTGGGGTGGGGGTAAGTGTAGCAGTGAAAACAAAGAAAAGAATGGTTGATAGTTGTGGAGGTTAAGAGAATAGTCCTGGAGTTATTGGAGTAAAATTGGTGATCTGGAGCATGGCCCTCATAATCAACTTGCTTAATCTTCATTTTGTTTAAATTTATTTAGAGGATACCTCTAAACTCCTGCAAAGAGAAAAGAAAAGAAAACATTTAAGGGACTTTAAGTATCAGGGACATTTTAAATTAGTTTCCATCCATCAGTGAAGAGAATTTGCTTTAATAAATACCCAAGAGAAGCAAGACCATAAAGTAACTGTCACTAAACCAGTCTCATATTATTTCTCCCGGTCAAAATTCATTAAAAATTTGAAAGCTCATTATCCCATTAAATGTTGGCATTATTAAGACCTTGGTTCTTTATTCCAGGTGATTGAAAGTCATATTTTACATTTCACATTTTCCAGCTGAGGAACTGAGGCTGTGATGGGAGTAGCCACTGTTAAGGCCACCTTCTGGATTCTTGAGTGGCTCAAGCTATGGGCTGCCATAGTTTTCATATGTAGATTTGCTTTGTATTGTTTATAATTCAGGTTGAGGGTGAACTTAATGGTATGTTTCCTCCATAAGGCCCATTGGGAGGCTGAGAATCTGCTTTTCTGCCTCTAAACTCTAAATTCAGGAGGGCAAAACAAAAACAGAAATGAAAGAAAAAAATGAAAATGAATAAATAAATTCAGGAGGACAAGAGGGAAGGGTCTGTGCCAGTCCTCTCCACTATTATATCACAGCGTACAGCACAGGGGCTGCAACATAATATGTGCTCAGTAAATTAGCATTGAATGAGTAAGCATTCTGTAGTGAAAGGTAAATGGGTAGTAGGCAGAAATTGTGTACCTCTTTGTAGTCTACTCAAAGTAGACAATCATTGTTTGTTGATGATGTTTGTCATGATAATTGGGTCTAATTTGCAAAACCTAATCTATAGAAGCTAATTAGCTGCTGTTTAGGTTCTATGATTGGTAGGAGGCAGAGCTGGATGGTAGGAATGATAGTTTTTCTCTTAGTGACAACACATACTAGATCAGTAAATGTCTGTAGAATTGAAGTAGAGAGAAAGTGATATACTACATTTGGATTTTCAAAACAGCAGGTATTAATCACCCCCCTTCACCACCACCATTATGCAGATGAAGAAACCCAGGGTCAGTGACTTACCAGGAGCACCGACTGGTTAATGTTACAGCTGCAACTCTAAGGTGAATCTGCTGTTTCCCAGTTCAGTGTTCTTGTCACCACCCCTTACTGTTACCACTGATTAATAATCGGAAGATTTGCCTTGGAGCCGGCAACTTGATTTCAGTGCTGGAAAATATCTCAGGGACTCTGTAAAATGTGTGATGGGCCATTAGCCACTGACTAATTTACATGTATGTCAGAGTCAACTGTGTTCAAGAAAATCCCACCAAGTATAAAGGTTTGACTTCATTTCCAAGCTAATAAATATTAGAGGAGGAATATGATATTACCAGGTGTTTCCTACCCACTTCTCATATAACAGGCAGCACAGAGGATAGCAAAGTGTAGAGAAACAGTCCATGCTTTTCAGCAGTTTGCAGTTTTCTACTGGAGATAACAGGAAAGTGCCTGACATCTTCAGAGAACAACACACTCTAATACAGAAATGCTGGGAATGTGGCACTGTGTTTAAGTGGTGCTGGAGTACAGGAGAGGGAGCTATCATTAAGTAAATTTTTTGTGATGACAAGATAGTGGCTTTTGAGAGCAGACTTCAGCATTTTCTTTCCATTGCAACTCCCACCTTTCCCATTCACAGCCCTTTTCAACAAGTTTCATGGTGGTGGTTAATTAGATAAGTACCTATCTGTACCACAATCTCATTTTGTTGATTTCCTACCCTGTGCCTCGTCAGGGAGGAAGATGGGTGATGAGGTTCATAATGTGATAAATATTTGGATGGCTCCATCTTTGGGACAGACATTTTTGTACAGGATATTGTGGAAATAGGCAAGCTCACCTTGAGAATGGTTTCAGAAAAGAGCAAGCTCTGTTGTGATGTATGTGGAGGGAATTATGCTGTCCTTGATATCAAATTTTTGTGTTTTCATAAATACGTGTCTATTTGTAGGTAGTATTTCCATGAGGGGAATAGGTGAATGGAAGTGTTGATAGTGGTGAAGATTTCCCCAGTGATAAGAATTAATGCATATTTTCTCTTATAGCTCATAACAGGCAAAGGACACTTGAAATAAGATGTTTTTACTTGAGTTAAAGAGTAGTTTCTCTGTAATTGTGTTCCCTTTCTTCTTCTCTTCCTTTGTGTTCTTTAGCATCTCCTATATGGGGACTCTCTGGCTCTGCTGTAGGGTCATTTCTTTACGGACCTCCAGATGTTGCTGGATGTAGAATAATAGTTCAGGAACTTGGTGGAAAGATGGCTTTTCTTTTCTCATTAGCCCTTCCTTCCAAATGAACCTACCCCTTAGGAAAACATAAAGTGGTTTTGTGGGAGAGGATTTGGGAGTGAGTTTCCCTTCTTTGTAGTCAAATGTTTCACCATTTTGGCCTGGAGCATGGTGGGTAGAGAGGAAAATATGTTCCTTTGTGCCTTGCCCAGACTGGCTTACATCAGGGCTGTGTAGCATTTATTCTGGACTGATGTAATTGACTAAAAATAGATTTCTTTTGACCCCAGAACTAGGTTTAGGAGCAAGTCAACTCTGAGGAAAGAGCCACTTTCAGCAGCCTCATTGCTGAGCAGGCCTGAGAAGAAACCATTTGTTTTCACGGAAGAAAAACTAATCCTTGAAGAAAGACCTCTTCCCTTCTCCTTTTTTACTTTGCAGCTGCTTTTTCCTCACCATAAATCTTAATTCCTCAAAATCTGAAGCTATTGTTGCATGTGTTTTTTTTTCTTTCACAGTGTACAGATCTTAGCAATAAAATATGATGGATTGGGTTATTAGAAAAGGGAGCAACTGTGGCTTTTCAGGGCCCCGCCTTGAGGACCTGTTCTGTTATTTGGATCTCTCCAGGAGTATGAATTCTCCCTTCATGAACCATTAGGTGATGGGGTATGTATACATTTGTCTGCTGTAAAATTACTCTGCTTACACTGGGGACTCAGAGAAACTTCTGCTCTTGCAACTGGGATGTAGCCATCTCTAAGAATAATTCTAACAAATTGCTCCTGTATGTATGGAACCTGCTAGAGCCTTGTCCTTCCTGACAAAAAGGGATATCATCTTCAAGTCCTCATTGACTTAAGTGGGCAAGTAACGTTGAAACAGATAACAATCTGAAGTTCCTACAGTGGTTTCAATATCCAAGCAGATATTTCCAACGAAAAGACTAATGAAGAAGTCTGCCCTATATGGGAACCATGCTAGGGAAGGCATTTGACTGAATTCCTACTTTTCTCTGTGTGCTGCTGACCTCAGCCAAAGATCTCACTTCCAGTAGAACAAGACTAATCCTGGTGGCATTTGCAGGGAGAACACTAGACTGGGAATCAGGAGACCTGGTTTCTAATTCCATCCCTGACATTAACTGGCTGAATAACCATGAGAAACTTATTTCACTTTTTGGATTTTATTTTCCCTGTCTATGAAATGAAGATAACAATATTTACTCTAGCTATTTCATAGGGATATAGTGAGAATGCAACAAGAAAATGGGCATCCTAGTGTCCTCTGAGAGTTGTAAACAAAAGTCATATTCAAACTAAAGGTATTGTGGGGAAATTATTATTGTTTAATACTTTTACTAGCTTTTTGGGAACAAGCTCTTTGGTGCCTTTGCCCTGAGAAAAGAGAAAAAATTATGTGAGGCAGTGCCATAGATGTTATGGACAGTAATAAGTAATAATGCAAAGGGGAGGTCTTAGAGAGACTCTGGACCTTTCTGGAAGAGCTGAGCAGATGAAGGAAACAGAGCTGGCCCAAAGAGTAAAGAAGGCTAATGGGACCCTGATTTACATGTTGTGCAGGGATGGGAAGTAAAGTGCTCCCAAGCTTCCAGTGAAAAAGGTTGCTTGCTATCAGAAAACTTCATCATGATGACTCCTCCTTCCCTGTCCTAGGCAGAAAGAGACAGCAGGGTGAAGAAATCCTCACAAAGGTGGCCAGTGCTTAGGGTAAAGCCAGGAAATGTAAGAGCTTGGGGGAAGAGGGTGGTTCTTCCCATTTCTTCTCTCCCCTACAGATATGTAAAATCTCTTCTTTTTCCATAAAGACCAAATCCTGCTACCTAAGTTGTAATTATCTCTTCAACCCCCCAAAGCAACATTTTCTACAATAAGATTACAGTATGTCCAGAGGAGTTTGGACTTCTCTATGACTTGGTACAAGGCGATTTAACTTATGTTATAAAGGGAGGATAGCTGACTTGTGAGAGCTCTGCCTCCTTGTATTTCCCCCTGTGTCACTGAAAGAAGGTATAGAATGATGAGGGCAATATTTCCCAAAGTGTGTTCTATGCAATACTCATCTCTGTATGTGTTTTTTTCAGAAAAAGTGTTACACGGTCAAACACACTGGGAAATGCTCCCATAGTATGGTTCCCTCTAGGAAATTTACCACATATGTTAGGTTAGTGAAAACTTTGAGAAATCTAATGATAAAGGCATTTGTTTAACTTTGCTTAATCCAGCATTTCATAAACTTATTTCCCTTTGGGAGCCTCCTTTTGCTCTTGTTCAATAGAAGGCCTTTAAGAGGCAGATTCATTCTTTACTACGACCCTAACTCAGGTTGCTGCACTAGATAGCTAAGCCTCAGGTGATAGAATTCAGTATTCCTCCTTAGCCTTCTCCAAAATTAAAATCATTGCACTATGACAAAGGTACAATCAGGCCAGTGATGTTTTCTTTCCAAAGAAGCTATTAAAACACTAGAATAATTCGACAACCTCTCCATTATGAGATAGTTCAACAGTGAAAGCAAATCAACATTTTTCATGTGCTCCTCTGAGCCAGCCACTGTGCTGAGCACTTTCTTTTGTTATTTCTCAGCCTAACAACAACCTTGCAATACAGGTTGAGTGATTCCCCATTTTATAACCCAGGAAACTGAGGGATAGAGATTAAGTAACTCACCCAAGGTCACAGACCTAATCAGAGGCAGATCTGGGATATGAGTGCTGGTTTGTTGAATGCCAGAGTCCATGATTTGGATTTAAAATATTTAAAGTGAGACCCTGACTCCTAAACAGAAAATGGCGTTCCAAAAACTTCACAGTTCTGTAACTGAACAGTGTGTCAGCCAAGATTCTACAGCATTTGGGAGTCTGTCTTTCAGTTAAGGGGACCTCCACCAGTATCGCCAGAGTCAGTCTGAGTAGTAGTGTATGTATCATTGAACTGGAGAATAGCTGGTCAGTTTAAAGTGCCCGAGGATCACAGGCATAGATATCTTTAGATTTGCAAACTTCTTTTTGCCCAGTTACTAAGTTTTAAGCCCATGTCTAGCTTTTTTCACCGTCATTGCTGGTGGTCATCTTTTTTAAACCCTTTGTTTAGGTGATTATAAACATAACTTCCCTCACGTGAAGTACATTTAATAGTCCCTCTTCACTCTCACGAGAACCCTATCCATTCCTTTGTTATCACTTGAGAGAAGCAGCTTAAAGCCTCCTTTCATGGACTTAATGGAAACACCTCCATGTCTAGAAAAAACTGGCTCCAACTCAACAAAGATGACATCCACTTAATTATAGCTTACTTTTATTGCACATTCCTTATATGTCAGGCATGTTCTAAGTGTTTTACATGGATTAACTAATCCTCAAGACAACCCTATGAAGGAGGTATTATTGTAATTGTCATTTTACAGATGAAAGAACTGAGGTTCAGACAGGTTACGTTACTTGCTCAAGATTACACAGCTAATAAGCCAGGTATCAAACCCAGGTCTGTATGACCACAGAGCATGTACTATTAATCACTGTATTATACTAGTCTTGATACACTTGGATTAGTCTTTCTTCAACCAGAATCTTGCCTTTGTAGTGAGCATATTCCTACCCTCCTCCCAGCTCTGTCACTCTGGTCAATAACTATCTAGTTCAACAGTTGTTTTTTTTTTTAACATCTTTATTGGGGTATAATTGCTTTACAATGGTGTGTTAGTTTCTGCTTTATAACAAAGTGAATCAGTCATACATAAACATATGTTCCCATATGTCTTCCCTCTTGCGTCTCCCTCCCTCCCACCCTCCCCATCCCACCCCTCCAGGCTGTCACAAAGCACCGAGCCAATATCCCTGTGCCATGCGGCTGCTTCCCACTAGCTATCTACCTTACTACGTTTGTTAGTGTGTATATGCCCATGACTCTCTCTCGCCCTGTCACAGCTCACCCTTCCCCCTCCCCATAACCTCAAGTCCGTTCTCTAGGAGGTCTGCGTCTTTATTCCTGCTTTACCCCTAGGTTCTTCATGACATTTTTTTCCTTAAATTCCATATATATGTGTTAGCATACGGTATTTGTCTTTTTCTTTCTGACTTACTTCACTCTGTATGACAGACTCTAGGTCTATCCACCTCATTACAAATAGCTCAATTTCGTTTCTTTTTATGGCTGAGTAATATTCTATTGTATATATGTGCCACATCTTCTTTATCCATTCATCCGATGATGGGCACTTAGGTTGTTTCCATTTCCGGGCTATTGTAAATAGAGCTGCAATGAACATTTTGGTACATGACTCTTTTTGAATTTTGGTTTTCTCAGGGTATATGCCCAGTAGTGGGATTGCTGGGTCATATGGTAGTTCTATTTGTAGTTTTTTAAGGAACCTCCATACTGTTCTCCATAGTGGCTGAACCAATTCACATTCCCACCAGCAGTGCAAGAGTGTTCCCTTTTCTCCACACCCTCTCCAGCATTTATTTTTTCTAGATTTTTTGATGATGGCCATTCTGACTGGTGTGAGATGATATCTCATTGTAGTTTTGATTTGCATTTCTCTAATGATTAATGATGTTGAGCATTCTTTCATGTGTTTGTTGGCAGTCTGTATATCTTCTTTGGAGAAATGTCTATTTAGGTCTTCTGCCCATTTTTGGATTGGGTTGTTTGTTTTCTTGTTATTGAGCTGCATGAGCTGCTTGTAAATTTTGGAGATTAATCCTTTGTCGGTTGCTTCATTTGCAAATATTTTCTCCCATTCTGAGGGTTGTCTTTTGGTCTTCTTTATGGTTTCCTTTGCTGTGCAAAAGCTTTGAAGTTTCATTAGGTCCCATTTGTTTATTTTTGTTTTTATTTCCATTACTCTAGGAGGTGGGTCAGAAAGGATCTTGCTGTGATTTATGTCATAGAGTGTTCTGCCTATGTTTTCCTCTAAGAGTTTGATAGTTTCTGGCCTTACATTTAGGTCTTTAATCCATTTTGAGCTTGTTTTCGTGTATGGTGTTAGGGAGTGATCTAATCTCATACTTTTACATGTACCTGTCCAGTTTTCCCAGCACCACTTATTGAAGAGGCTGTCCTTTCTCCACTGTACATTCCTGCCACCTTTATCAAAGATAAGGTGTCCATATGTGCATGGGTTTATCTCTGGGCTTTCTATCCTGTTCCATTGATCTATCTTTCTGTTTTTGTGCCAGTACCATACCGTCTTGATAACTGTAGCTTTGTAGTATAGTCTGAAGTCAGGGAGCCTGATTCCTCCAGTTCCTTCTTTCATTCTCAAGATTGCTTTGGCTATTCGGGGTCTTTTGTGTTTCCATACAAATTGTGAAATTTTTTGTTCTAGTTCTGTGAAAAATGCCAGTGGTAGTTTGATAGGGATTGCATTGAATCTATAGATTGCTTTGGGTAGTAGAGTCATTTTCACAATGTTGATTCTTCCAATCCAAGAACATGGTATATCTCTCCATCTATTTGTATCATCTTTAATGTCTTTCATCAGTGTCTTATAATTTTCTGCATACAGGTCTTTTGTCTCCTTAGGTAGGTTTATTCCTAGATATTTTATTCTTTTTGTTGCAATGGTAAATGGGAGTGTTTTCTTGATTTCACTTTCAGATTTTTCATCATTAGTATATAGGAATGCCAGAGATTTCTGTGCATTAATTTTGTATCCTGCCACTTTACCAAATTCATTGATTAGCTCTACTAGTTTTCTGGTAGCATCTTTAGGGTTCTCTATGTATAGTATCATGTCATCTGCAAACAGTGACAGCTTTACTTCTTCTTTTCCGATTTGGATTCCTTTTATTTCCTTTTCTTCTCTGATTGCTGTGGCTAAAACTTCCAAAACTATGTTGAATAAGAGTGGTGAGGGTGGGCAACCTTGTCTTGTTACTGATCTTAGTGGAAATGGTTTCAGTTTTTCACCATTGAGGATGATGTTTGCTGTGGGCTTGTCATATATGGCCTTTATTATGTTGAGGAAAGTTCTCTCTATGCCTACTTTCTGCAGGGTTTTTATCATAAATGGGTGTTGAATTTTGTCAAAAGCTTTCTCTGCATCTATTGAGATGATCATATGGTTTTTCTCCTTCAATTTGTTAATATGGTTTATCACATTGATAGATTTGCGTATATTGAAGAATCCTTGCATTCCTGGAATAAACCCCACTTGATCATGGTGTATGATCCTTTTAATGTGGTGTTGGATTCTGTTTGCTAGTATTTTGTTGAGGATTTTTGCATCTATGTTCATCAGTGATATTGGCCTGTAGTTTTCTTTCTTTGTGACATCCTTGTCTGGTTTTGGTATCAAGGTTGATGGTGGCCTCGTAGAAGGAGTTTAGGAGTGTTCCTCCCTCTGCTATATTTTGGAAGAGTTTGAGAAGGATAGGTGTTAGCTCTTCTCTAAATGTTTGATAGAATTCGCCTGTGAAGCCATCTGGTCCTGGGCTTTTCTTTGTTGGAAGATTTTTAATCACAGTTTCAATTTCAGTGCTTGTGATTGGTCTGTTCATATTTTCTATTTCTTCCTGATTCAGTCTTGGCAGATTGTGCATTTCTTATAATTTGTCCATTTCTTCCAGGTTGTCCATTTTATTGGCATAGAGTATCTTGTAGTAATTTCTCACGATCTTTTTTATTTCTGCAGTGTCAGTTGTTACCTCTCCTTTTTCATTTCTAATTCTATTGATTTGAGTCTTCTCCCTTTTTTTCTTGATGAGACTGGCTAGTGGTTTATCTATTTTGTTTATCTTCTCAAAGAACCAGCTTTTAGTTTTATTGATCTTTGCTATTGTTTCCTTCATTTCTTTTTCATTTATTTCTGATCTGATTTTTATGATTTCTTTCCTTTTGCTAGCTTTGGGGTGTTTTTGCTCTTCTTTCTCTAATTGCTTGAGGTGCAAGGTTAGGTTGTTTATTCGAGATGTTTCCTGCTTCTTAAGGTGGGCTTGTATTGCTATAAACTTCCCCCTTAGAACTGCTTTTGCTGCATCCCACAGGTTTTGGGTCGTTGTGTCTCCATTGTCATTTGTTTCTAGGTATTTTTTGATTTCCTCTTTGATTTCTTCAGTGATCACTTCATTATTAAGTAGTGTATTGTTTAGCCTCCATGTGTTTGTATTTTTTACAGGTCTTTTCCTGTAATTGATATCTAGTCTCATGGCGTTGTGGTCAGAAAAGATACTTGATACAATTTCAATTTTCTTAATTTACCAAGGCTTGATTTGTGACCTAAGATATGATCTATCCTGGAGAATGTTCCATGAGCACTTGAGAAAAATGTGTATTCTGTTGTTTTTGGATGGAGTGTCCTATAAATATCAATTAAGTCCATCTTGTTTAATGTATCATTTAAAGCTTGTGTTTCCTTATTTATTTTCATTTTGGATGATCTGTCCATGGGTGAAAGTGGGGTGTTTAAGTCCCCTACTCTGAATGTGTTACTGTTGATTTCCCCTTTTATGGCTGTTAGTATTTGCCTTATGTATTGAGGTGCTCCTATGTTGGGTGCATAAATATTTACAATTGTTATATCTTCTTCTTGGATCGATCCCTTGATCATTATGTAGTGTCCTTCTTTGTCTCTTTTAATAGTCCTTACTTTAAAATCTATTTTGTCTGATATGAGAATTGCTACTCCAGCTTTCTTTTGGTTTCCATTTGCATGGAATATCTTTTTCCATCCCCTTTCTTTCAGTCTGTATGTGTCTCTAGGTCTGAAGTGGGTCTCTTGTAGACAGCATATATAAGGGTCTTGTTTTTGTATCCATTCAGCTAATCTGTGTCTTTTGGTGGGAGCATTTAGTCCATTTACATTTAAGGTAATTATCGATATGTATGTTCCTATTCCCATTTTCTAAATTGTTTTGGGTTCGTTATTATAGGTCTTTTCCTTCTCTTGTGTTTCTTGCTAGAGAAGATCCTTGAGCATTTGTTGTAAAGCTGGTTTGGTGGTGCTGAACTCTCTCAGCTTTTGCTTGTCTGTAAAGGTTTTAATTTCTCCATCAAATCTGAATGAGATCCTTGCTGGGTAGAGTAGTCTTGGCTGCAGGTTTTTCTCCTTCATCACTTTCAGTATATCCTGCCACTCCCTTCTGGCTTGTAGGGTTTCTGCTGAGAGATCAGCTGTTAACCTTATGGGGATTCCCTTATGTGTTATTTGTTGTTTTTCCCTTGCTGCTTTTAATATGCTTTCTTTGTATTTAATTTTTGACAGTTTGATTAATATGTGTCTTGGCGTATTTCTCCTTGTTTTTATCCTGTATGGGACTCTCTGTGCTTCCTGGGCTTGATTAACTATTTCCTTTCCCATATTAGGGAAGTTTTCAACTATAATCTCTTCAAATATTTTCTCAGTCCCTTTCTTTTTCTCTTCTTCTTCTGGAACCCCTATAATTCGAATGTTGGTGCATTTAATGTTGTCCCAGAGGTCTCTGAGACTGTCCTCAGTTCTTTTCATTCTTTTTTCTTTATTCTGCTCTGCAGTAGTTATTTCCACTATTTTATCTTCCAGGTCACTTATCCGTTCTTCTGCCTCAGTTATTCTGCTATTGATCCCATCTAGAATACTTTTAATTTCATTTATTGTGTTGTTCATCGTTGCTTGTTTCATCTTTAGTTCTTCTAGGTCCTTGTTAACTGATTCTTGCATTTTGTCCAATCTATTGTCCATTCTATCTCCAAGATTTTGGATCAACCTTACTATCATTATTCTGAATTCTTTTTCAGGTAGACTGCCTGTTTCCTCTTCATTTGTTAGGTCTGGTGCATTTTTATCTTGCTCCTTTATCTGCTATGTGTTTTTCTGTCTTCTCATTTTGCTTATCTTACTGTGTTTGGGGTCTCCTTTTTGCAGGCTGCAGGTTCGTAGTTCCTCCTGTTTTTGATGTCTGTCTCCAGTGGCTAAGGTTGGTTCAGTGGGTTGTGTAGGCTTCCTGGTGGAGGGGACAAGTGCCTGTGTTGTGGTGGATGAGGCTGGATCTTGTCTCTCTAGTGGGCAGGTTCAAGTCTGGTGGTGTGTTTTGGGGTGTCTGTGGCCTTATTATGATTTTAGGCAGCCTCTCTGCTAATGGGTGGGGTTGTGTTCCTGTTTTGCTAGTTGTTTGGCAGAACTAGTTGTTTCCAGAACTGTGGCTTGCTGGTCGTTGAGTGAAGCTGGGTGCTGTTGTTAAGATGGGGGTCTCTGGGAGATTTTTGCCGTTTGATATTATATGGAGCTGGGAGGTCTCTTGTTGACCAGTGTCCTGAAGTTGGCTCTCCTACCTCAGAGGCAGAGCCCTGCCTCCTGGCTGGAGCACCAAAAGCTTTTCATCCACACAGCTCAGGATAAAAGGGAGAAAAAGTAGAGGGAATTAGTAGAAGTATGAGGAAAGAAAGAAGGAAAGAAGGGTAGAAAGGAAGGAAGAAAGAAAGAAAGAAGCAAAGAAGGAAAGAAGGCAAGAAGGAAAGAAAGGAGGGAGGGAGGGAGGGAGGAAGGAAGGAGGGAAAGAAGGAAAAAAGACAAAGAAAGAAGATACAGTAAAAATAAAATAAAGTATAATAAAGTTATTGAATTAAAAAATTCTTATTTAGGAAAAAAAAAAGGGACGGATAGAACCTTAGGACAAATGTTGGAAGCAAAGCTATACAGACAAAATCTTACACAGAAGCATACACATACACCCTCACTAAAAGAGGTAAATGGGGAAAAATCATAAATCTTGCTGTCAGAGACCACCTCCTCAATTTGGGATGATTCGTTGTCTAAAGGAGGGAAGGAAGGAAAGAAAGAAAGAAAGAAAGAACGAAGGTAAAGTATAATAACGTTATTAAAATTAATTATTAAGAAAAAAAATTAAAAAAAATTTAAAAAAAAAAACATGGACGGATAGAACCCTAGGACAAATGGTGGAAGCAAGACTATACAGACAAGATCTCACACAGAAGCATACACATACACATTCACAGAAAGAGGAAAAGGGAAAAAATCATAGATCTTGCTCCTAAAGTCCACTTCCTTAATTTGGGATGATTGGTTGTCTATTCAGGTATTCCACAGATGCAGGGTATATCAAGTTGATTGTGGAGCTTTAATCCGCTGCTTCTGAGGCTGCTGGGAGAGAGTTCCCTTTCTCTTCTTTGTTCTCACAGCTCCCAGGGCTCAGCTTTGGATTTGGCCCTGACACTGCGTGTAGGTCGCTGTAGGGCGTCTGTTTTTTGCTCAGACAGGATGGGGTTAAAAGAGCCGCTGATTCGGGGGCTCTGGCGCACTCAGGCCGGCGGGGAGGGAGGGGCACGGAGTGTGGGGCGGGCCTGCAGTGGCAAAGGCCAGCGTGACTTTGCACCAGCCTGAGGCGCGCTGTGCGTTCTCCTGGGGAAGTTGTCCCTGGATCCCGGGAACCTGGCAGTGGCGGGCTGCACAGGCTCCGCTGAAGAGGGGTGTGGAGAGTGACCTGTGCTCGCACACAGGCCCCTTGGTGGCGGCAGCAGCAGCCTTAACATCTCCCGCCCGCCTCTGGGGTCCGCGCTTTTAGCCGCGGTTTGCGCCCGTCTCTGGATTCCGCGCTTTCAGCCGCGGCTAGCGCCCGTCTCTGGAGTTCCTTTAAGCAGCATTCTTAAAGCCCTCTCCTCACGCCCCAGGAAACAAAGAGGGAAGGAAAAGTCTCCTGCCTCTTCGGCAGGTGCAGACTTTTCCCCGGACTCCCTCCCGGCTAGCTGTGGTGCACTAACCCCTTCAGGCTATGTTCAAGCCGCCAACCCCAGTCCTCTCCCTGCGCTCCCAACCCCAGTCCTCTCCCTGCGCTCTGTCCGAAACCGAAACCCGAGCCTCAGAGCCTCAGCTCGCAGCCCCGCCCGCCCCGGCGGGTGAGCAGACAAGCCTCTCGGGCTGGTGAGTGCCGGTCGGCACCAATCCTCTGTGCGGGAATCTCCCCGCTTTGCCCTCCGCACCCGTTGCTGTGCACTCCTCCGCGGCTTCGAAGCTCCCCCCTCCGCCTCCCGCAGTCTCCGCGAAGGGGCTTCCTAGTGTGTGGAAACTTTTCCTCCTTCACAGCTCCCTCCCACTGGTGCAGGTCCCATCCCTATTCTTTTGTCTCTGTTTTTTCTTTTTTTCTTTTGCCCTACCCAGGTACGTGGGGAGTTTCTTGCCTTTTGGGAGGTCTGAGGTCTTCTGCCAGCCTTCAGTAGGTGTTCTGTAGGAGTTGTTCCACATGTAGATGTATTTCTGGTGTATCTGTGGGGAGGAAGGTGATCTCCGCGTCTTACTCTTCCGCCATCTTCCGCCTTCTCCCCTAGTTCAACAGTTTTTGAACTTGCTTCAGCGTGCATCAGAATCACCTAGAAGCCTTGTGAAAACATGGATTTCTGAGTGCCATTATCAGAGCTTCTGCTTTAGGAGGTAGGGTAGGAGCTATGGGGGTAGGGTGAGAAGCTGAGAATTTGCATTCCTGAGAAATTCCCAAGTGCTGGTCCAAAGACTATATTGAGAACCACTGACAAGCTGTAATTACTACTTGGACCCACTCTTTTTTATAAGCTGGTTTTCTCTTGAGCAAGACTGCTTTTAACTGTTTATTAAAACAAAACCAAATATTTCTATTTTGATCCATTTAAAACATCTTCTAAACATGCACATATCCAAGTTATTTTTTTCGAAGCAGTTTCCCTATACTATGTCATGATCATATTCTTAAGCAGAAGTAGTTAGGCACATGGGTGTGATTTTGGGGATTCACCTCCAAGTAATTCTCCATCATTAGTATCATCTCTTAAATACCTTGTGACGTTTAACTTGATTAAGAAGATGATAAGTAGAAGCATAGTTACTACAAGAATACTTAATGGGAGGCAATATGGCTTGGGGATTAAGTGCATGGACTTTGTAATTAGATCTGCTTTTGAATCTCAAGATTGCCACTTAACTAGTTGTGTAATTGTGCTCAAGGAATGCAATTTCTCTGAACTCTATTCTTTACCTGTATAATGGGGGATGATGATAGTATCAAATTCATAATGCTGTAAATAAGATTATGTATAGATAACACAGTCTACCATGAGAGGCATGAAACAAATGCAATAAATAGTGCCTAGTTTATATTAGTGGTTGCTAACCTCTTATCTTCAGACCTGTGAGGCACCATAAAGTTGTTGCAAAGGATCCATGACACTGTGTGCACACTGGTGTCTGCAGATGGAATCAGTGAGAAATAGTACATATATATCTACAATTATTTTCCAATGTATATAGATGTTGACTTAATTAGTAAAATACAAATTAATTCATAAATGTTACTGAATTGCTAATAATTTTCTGTCATTATGCAGTCTTTACATTTTTATCAGCAGATATTAAAAGATCAACTTTTTTGACATTTAAGAAGGATCCTCACAGTTTAAAAAGGTATGAGGCACTTGTTTATCTGAATAATAATTCACTATTCTCCAGCAAAAAGCAGGTCTCTGAAAGAGGGGAGCCCAGGTCAGTTTTGATAAGCAGAAGAGAGAGAGGAAGTTACAGAGCCTGGGATATTGCTTAAGGAGGGCATGATCTAGAGAGCTGCTGTAGTGGGGCACTCTGAGAATCTAAGGGCCGATGTGAAGATATCAGGGAAGAAGAAAGACATCAGTAGTTTTTGCCAAAAAGGTCAGAGAATCCATTGACCAGCTTATCTGTTCTTAGGTAACTGAGTGCCTCAAGTGAACAACCATCCACACCAATGATGTATCCAGCCTTCCAGAAGGACTCTGGAAATCCATTAGGATGGCAGCATCTCCCTGGGGGACTTGTATGCCTAGTGCAGGAAAATGCATTGTTGATTTATTCTGATTACATTTTCCATCAAATTCCTCTAAAATGACCAGCAAACGGTCCCTGAAATAGGAAAGAATTGGTGGCAGGAGTGAAATTTCGAGTCACTTTGATAAAATAATTATCTTCAAGGATTTGGGCTCTGATCGCTACTTAGACTGTGTGAAAATATTGCTGAATAAGGTGCTGAGCAAATTCAGGTTGTCATTAAGGGGACTGTGGTTGGTATCATTAAATTATATCCATTATTCAGATAAATGTTCCATGCCCTCTTAATTGTCTGCTTCCTCATCGACTTGAACATTCAGTTGGGTTTTTGTTTTGCTTTTCTCTTTTCATGTCAGAGGAAGAGGGCAGTTGGTACTCATAATATCTTGCTGGAACTTCATAGATGCCATAAATATTTATAAATCGGATAAAGTTATGTGTACTTCCTAGTCTAGAAGTGCAAGCTTAAGTTTGCTTTCATTATTTGAGGTGGTTTGGTCATGGTAACAGTATGTGATTTGGTAGCAGTTTAGGGTTGACTCAGAGGGAAAAGGAACAATTGTTTTATGTCTTTATTTCTAGTAATAGCTGAATTCAGGATCATGTAATTGGTACACAAAACACAGCTATTCAACCATTTCTTTATAGTTTCCTCTTCCACGTTTTCATTTTCATTTTCTCCCACTCATATATAGGCCATTTAAACATGTATCTCTATAACCATTAAAAAATATCTTCAAATTTTTGTCCCAATAGATTTTACAACAAATATTTACTCTCAAATAGCTTCCCCGTGCAACACAGAACACTCCTGAATTACTTTGCACTCCTACCTACCCCTCCTACCATCCCTTAATGAGGGCTCAGAGACTGTAAACTCATATTAACAGCAGCCTAAGTAAACAGCATCAGAAAAATAAGTTGACTTCCAAAGGAAAGTTATCATATAAAGCTGAATAGAACTGATTTATACTTTATCTGTTTTTTGTAGTTAATATTTCTACTGTTAATATAATTAATGTTATATGACTATAATCTACCCACCTAACATAATTATTTTCATTTTGTGTATGCCTACATAATTTTATGTCATTTCAGCCATTTTATGCACAGAGTTTTATGTTTTGCCTTTTCCATTTACCCATCAATGCTTTTCCATCTTTGTCCATAGTACTCAGGATTCTAATTTCTGATGGCTGCTTAATATTCCTTCTTGTTTATCTAGCATAATTTACTTGGTCACTCCCTTATCTGTTGTGCTTTGATCGTCTGTTGTGTTATGCATTCATTTTCTATTGAGTGGCCAAGAAAAAGTTTGACTTTACAATCACCATTTTCTACAATAGGAGTCCCTAGGTGTTTCTGCTTGACTGTCCCATCTCTCCCATTTCTACCTGAGTTGGCCTGAACTCTGCCAGGTAAAGGATGGTCACCCAGTGCAAGATCTTTCCATATAGTATAAGGTTGCACCTGCAGTGCAATAAGCTCTCTGTTTGGTGTTTGACATTATCTCATTTAACTTTCTCAATATGTCTATAAGAAGGTCTTGAAGTATTAACAGACATTTGGGATGAAGGAAGATGATGGGTGGGTAGGAAGAGTTTCCTACTGGTGGGAAAGAAGAAAGGAGAGAATAATGGAGGTAATGCATTTACTAAACACTGAACAAGCTGTCCTTGCAGGAGGGTAAATGTGTTAGGATATCTTCTTTTCCTTCTCCCACCCTAAATTTGCCAGTTTCTCAATACTTGGGGCTCTCAGTTGTGCACAATGGAGGCTAAGACTGGTCTGGGTAAGAACATGTTTTTTTCCACTCTTGAAGTCAACATTCAAAATGTTTCTATGTGGGAGAAATTCCCTCTGCTCATCCTGCTTTTTCATTCAGTTCAAATTCTGCCCCCCTGTTTATAAGAAATGTAGAAATTTTTCATCCTGCTCGAGCATTAGATTATTCGGTTTCCCCAGGCCACCCAGCCTGAAGACTTCTTTGGGATGCTACTAGAGAATGGCATCATAGTTTATCCATTTTTTGCAATTTCATCAGAATGCCTGATGCCTTTTTGAAATGTGCAGGGACCCAGGCTAATTGGTCCAGCCTTGTTGTTATCAGCAGTTTTCAGCAATGACTACCTAGGCCTAACTTTGAAATCTTTGTGAATTTGCTCAGTATAAACAGAATAGGGTATTGAAATATGCAAAGAGCTGCTACCATGTGGGCAGCTGCTAACCTTAGCATATCATAGTATTCTTCATTAGTGGGCATGCAGAAGGAGCTCAAAGGACTCTTTTTGATGGCCATGATATGAACAATCAGGAGGAGAAAGTGAAAAAAACTTTATTTCACAGGAGGTTCTGGTAATGAGTAGTGAATTTCGGATATGTTCAGGATTATTCTGCTTTCCCCCCTTTATATCAACAAGTCAAAAACTATTCATT